>NC_042619.1:24319930-24579422 GCF_901001135.1 Rhinatrema bivittatum
GGCACTTAGGTTCTGGACCATAACAAATACATGCATGAGTTACGCCCTGGTTGCAGCGAGGTAATCCATGCATGCACTCTGTCAATTACCCGACAGTTTTCCAAGCAGATTTTCATGCGTGCACGTTCACTTTGTAAAGCCTGTGAGCAAAATCTACAAGCAGACTTTACCGATACTCAGCCCGTTATAAGATTACTCTCCCTAACGTCTACAGAACAAACCCCTTTCCCTGTACGTACCAGGATCAGTCCAGACTGCTGGGTTATGCCTCCCTTCCAGCCGATGGAGTCAGAGAAAAGCTGAAAAGCACCCCCTAGATAACCTGGTGTGCCACCTGCCATCCTCCAGTATTTCTCTGACTCCGGCAGATGAAAGAGAGCATAACCTGCGGCCCTGATCCTTGTCAAATTCAGTGATTATTCGCTACCTTGAGTAAATCGTTTGGCATTTGGGATATTCCCTTTCACCCTTGGCTAGATCATTCTTGATTTAAAAAATAAATAAATTAATTAATAATTAAATCCTGTCAGCAAAGGCCGCGTATATTGAGAGCGTCCTGAAGGGCAGGCAAGGCAGGGCAGTGCCCTTATGCCATTTTTTCACGGAGATTGTGTCCCTACCCGGTGAGCTGGGGGGAGTATTTACCGGTGGGCCGGTCATGCTCCCCCCACAAGCCCAGAGACGATACCTTTTCCTCTGGTGGGTGCTGATTTTATCACAGGGAAGTCTTTGCCCCTGTTTGCTGGCTGAATCAAAAAAAAAAAAAAAAAAGAAGATAAATAAGCCAGCATTTACCATTAGCATCCGTTCTTCAGCCCTAGCCTGCCGTGGTCTCCCGGGCCTCTGGAGGGGGTGGAATCCTTCACCCAGCTGCCTTCTCTTTTCTCGCGCGCTCTGAATGCCGCGTGGGTCGTGCTGCGGGGCTTGTGGGGAGCCGGCGTCTCGGCTCTCCGGCGAAGGTCTGTGCTCCCGGTGTATTCCCGGGGGCAAGGGACCTATGCGGAGGCCAAATTCGGAGCGGGGGCTCCCTGCTGCGACCGCGCGGCTCGGGGAACGATTCGGCAGCTCGCAGGCTGTCTCCTCCCCTGCGCGGCTCGGGGGCGGCGGCCATCTTGCCTGCTCCGATTTCTGATGCTGTGCCAGGCTCAGAGGGAGAAGAACTCCCTCCTCTCCCCCCGCCGGCCTTGAGCCCCCAACGGCCTTGCGACCGGCAGCCAGACGCAGACCCTCCCTCCACTTTACCTCCGGGGGGGGGTCCTTAAAGCGACAGCACCCATTTTCGTCCCAATTTGTGTTACTCCGTCATAGGGCATATCTGGAAGTAGAGGCTGATTGGGACGCGCAGTATCCTGCCCCGGAAAAACAATTTAGGCCGGCTGCAGACCCGGGTGGTACTGGGCCTCAGCTTCCTTCCTCTGTTCCAGTTGGGGGGTTTCCTGGGCCCTCCATCCCTTTAAATCCAACGCCTCCGGACCCCTCCATGCCAGATTTGAGCGATGATGTGGATAGTGCCACTCCACACAGGTACTCCGCCTGTTCCGTAAGGAGGAACTGGATCAGTTAATCCCGCATGTGCTTCAGGAGCTGGAGATCCCGGTTCCACATGCAGTGTCTGATTCTTCTCCGGGGGATTCGGTATTATTGGGACTTCCTTTTCATCCGAAGCTTTTCCAAATTCTGTCCCGGGAATGGGATGCGCCTGAAGCCACCTTGCGAGTCAGCAGGGCCATGGAAAAGCTTTATCCGCTACCAAGTGAGTCCTTGGATCTTCTTAAGGTTCCGAAGGTGGCCTCAGCCGTCACGGCCATAGCTAAGCACACCACGATTCCCGTAACGGGAGGAGCAGCTCTTAAGGATCTTCAAGATCGAAAACTGGAAATTTTGCTCAAGCGGGATATTTGAGGTGTCCGCACTGGGAGTGCGGGCCACCGTTTGTGGCAGCCTTATGCAGAGGGCTACCCTCCGCTGGATTCAGCAGATGCTCACATCCCAGGAACTCCCTCCATGGGAGACTGAGCAGGCGAACCGCATGAAATCTGCGGTTGTGTTATACAATCTTTTAAGTACCTCTGCACATACCATGTCTTCGGTGGTTTCCGCGAGGCGGCTGCTGTGGCTCCATAATTGGTAAGTCTCAGCTAGGTTCCTTTCCTTTCAAGGGGAAACTGTTGTTTGGAGAAGATCTGGAACAACTTATTAAGGCCTTGGGAGACAACAAAGTTTATAAACTACCTGAGGACAAGCCCAGACCGTTGCGACCCTTCGGCGCCTCCCGAGGTCGTTTCCGAGGTCAGTGCCACTTCCGTTCTGGCAGGGGTGCTTCCTTTGCCCCTTGGCAAATGTCGGTATGGTCGCAGGATTGGGCACATTCCTTTCGTGGCAAGCAGCCTCAGTGCAATGGATCCTCTCACGGTTTCGCTGCTAACAAAGCTCCCCAATGAAGGTGCGCCGGCCATTCCTCCGTGCCGTAGATAGGGGGATGGCTCTCCCTGTTTCACGAGGAATGGGTCAAGATCACGTTGGACCAAAGGGTACTAGATATTATAAATCGCGGTTATGCTTTGGATTTTGCTCGGCACCTTCAGGATCTGTTTATCATGTCTCCCGGCGGGGCACCCGCAAAGCATCAGGTCATTCTTCAAACCCTGACTCATTTGAAGGACTTGGGAGCGATTGTCCTGCCAGACGAATGTCGGACCAGTCCATACTCCACGTACTTCATAGTCCCCAAAAAGGAGGGCTCGTTCCGCCCAATCTTGGATTTAAAAAAGGTCAACAAAGCGTTGTGTGTCCCTCGGTTTCGAATGGAAACGTTGTGCACAAAGGGGAATTTTTGGCCTCTTTGGATCTGACAGAAGCTTACCTTCACATAGGAATCCAAGAGCACCATCAGAGGTTCTTGAGGTTCATGGTTCTGGGGGAGCACTACCAGTTTTGTGCCCTTCCGTTCAGGCTGGCGACGGCTCCCCGAGTCTTCACCAAGGTAGTAGTAGTAGTCGCAGCCTGCCTTTGGCCCGATGGCATATTAGTGCATCCCTATTTGGACGGCTGGCTCATTCGAGCGAGATCAGAGGAGTTTTGCAAGGTGGCAGTGCAGTCGGTCTTGCACTGTCTGCATTTACTAGGCTGGGTCATCAATTATGCCAAGAGCCAGCTGGTCCCATCTCAGATATTGGAGTTTCTGGGAGCACGTTTCGACTCATCTTTGGGCAAGGTTTCCCTGCCTCTGTTAAGGATGGAGAAGCTAATGGCTCAAGTTCGCCGTCTGTTGACCTTCCCTTTGCCCACGGTATGGGACTATTTACAAGGTTGTGGTACTCTGGCGTCTACCCTGGAATTGGTTCCTTGGGCCTTTGCTCATATGAGACTGTTGCAGAGGGCATTGCTTTCCCGTTGGGATCCCAAGTCGGAGGAGTTCCACCTGCCCTTGCCTTTACTGGAGCCAGCCCGAGCCAGCCTGGATTGGTGGTTGGTATCTGATCACTTGCTTCAGGGAGTGGACCTGGAAAATCCTCAATGGCTAATCGTGACAATGGACGCCAGCCTGTCCGGGTGGGGGGCGGTCTGTCAGTCACGAGCGGCACAGGGTCAATGGACGCCTCTGCAGACCAAGTGGTCCATCAATCGGTTGGAAACCAGAGAAGTTCGTTTAGCGCTACGCCAGTTTCTTACGGTAGTTCGGCACTGGGCAGTACAGATTCTTTCTGACAACGCGACCACCGTGGCTTACATAAACTGTCAAGGGGGAGCAAAGAATCGGCCAGTAGCATCCGAGGCGGACAAGTTGATGGCCTGGGCAGAACGCCATCTGGCCCGCATAGCGGCATCTCATATAGCCGGGGTGGACAACATCCAGGCAGATTTTCTTGTGGCTGCGGAATGGCCGCGGAGGCTGTTGTTCGCAGATTTGAGCAGCCTCGCGATCGAGGACCCCTTATGTCTAGGTCATCTACCGAATCTACTGAGACAGGGTCCCGTATTTTTCGATCAGGCAGCTCGCTTTTGTCTAGCGGCTTGGCTTATGAGAGGAAGCAATTGAGAAAGACAGGCTATCCGGAGGCGGTGATCACCACTCTGCTACACGCACGAAAGACTTCTACTTCCCTCACCTATGTTTGGGTTTGGAAAGTATTTGATTCCTGGTGCAGTGGGTTGAAGGTGTCCATGCGACAGGTCCCTATAGTCCACATTCTTGCCTTTTTGCAGGAAGGCTTAAAGAAAGGTTTGGCATACAGCTCGCTCCAGGTCCAGGTAGCGGCGTTAGGCTGTTTGAGAGGTAAGGTTGATGGTTCTTCTATTGCGAGACATCTGGATGTAGTGCGTTTTTTGAAGGGGGCCAAACACTTACACCCGCCGGTGTGCATGATATGTCCTTTGTGGAGTTTGAATTTGGTTCTCCGTGGGCTTTGCGGACCTCCTTTTGAGCCTATCAAACGGGCTACATTGAAAGATTTAACACACAAGATGGTGTTTCTCGTGGCTATTTGTTCGGCTAGACGAGTTTCGAACTTCAAGCGTTGTCATGTAGAGAGCCGTTCTTGTGAATTTCTGACTCTGGGGTTTCGCTTTGGACAGTACCCTCCTTTTTGCCAAAGGTGATTGTCGTGAAAAGCCGATACCAGACAGTTGAGTTGCCAGCCTTTCCAGATGTGGATCGGAATACTCCTCAGGCCCAGGATCTGAGGAGATTGGATGTTTGCCGGATTTTTTTGCGGTACTTGGAGGTGACTAATCCTTTTCGACTGTCTGATCATCTGTTTGTCTTATGGAGCAGTCCTAAGAAGGGGTGTAAGGCTTCTTAAGACTGCTATTGCCTCGACATACATATGTCACGGGCGGCAAGTACCGGATGGTCTTAAAGCACATTCCATCAGGTCGCAAGCAGCATCCTGGGCAGAAAGCCAATGTGTGTTGCCTCGAGATTTGCAGGGCATCCACTTGGAAATCTTTGCACACGTTTGCTAAGCATTACCGTTTGGACGTCCGGGATCCACAAGTGGATTCTTTTGGCGGCAGTGTGTTTCGAGCGGGACTCTCCGGGTCCCACCCCTCTTAGGGCAGCTTGGGTACATCCCAGCAGTCTGGACTGATCCTGGTACATATAGGGAAAGGAAAATTGGTTCTTACCTGCTAATATTTGTTCCTTTAGTACCAAGGATCAGTCCAGATGCCCGCCCATGGATATATATGCAGGAGAGTCCGCTCGGTTACTTGTATTTTCTCTTTAAGGATTTTTCGAAGATTGCACACCTACATTACGTAGTTTTTTTTTCACCAGTTATGGTTTCTTAGAGGTTTATGTTTGGATTGATCTAGTCATTGGTTGTTAAATTTACTTCATTCTGCTTTGATATTTATTATACTGAAGGATGGCAGGTGGCACACCAGGTTATCTAGGGGGTGCTTTTCAGCTTTTCTCTGACTCCATCTGCTGGAAGGGAGGCATAACCCAGCAGTCTAGTCTGATCCTTGATACTACAGGAACGAAAATTAGCAGTTAAGAACCAATTTTCCTTTATAATAATCCTTACAGTCTTGTGCCCCCCAAGTCATCGTGGCAGAATAGGTGTCACACAAATATGGGCATCACTCTGCCATCTTACGCATTCTTACTTATTAGCAACCAGATGATTTGACGCATGGCTGCTTTCTTTAAAGAGGAGCTCCAGTGCTTTTAGGGAATAATTTTCAAAAAGTTGTACATGCATAAACAGCCTTTTAAAAATTCCCCGAGGGCTTGTGGGTATGAAAGTCCCGGGGTGGGGCAGAGTTGGGGGCGGGGACATGATTCGCACGCATACTTTTGATTTTAAGAAAGTTAACGCCTGCCCGTGCTCGTCTGCACTTGGTTCCGCGCACGCCGACGAATGTTCACGGCGGAATTCTGCGAATAAATCCCGCATTGAAAATTTGGGTCGAAGTCTGCGAGTAAAAAGTCCCTGCAGACTGTAGCCTGTAGCTTTTTCGGGCTGTTTTACAATAACCCTCCGTATGTTCATTTCTTCCATTACAATCCCCGCAGCGCTACATATCAGCAGTAGAGGGCGCCGGGCTTGGTTTCCCTGTCATACTCCGAGATGCCAACATTCAAGGCTGCTTAGCCAGATAAGCAGGGACTTCGGCTAAGTGGCGGCCGCTGAATATCTCGCTGTGTTCAGCAGCCACCACTTAGCTAGATAAGCCACTTACCCAGCTAAATAGTAAGCCAGATATCCAAATGGCCTAAATGGGGGGGGGGGGGGGGAACTTCTTAGCCGGTAAGTGCCAATATTCGACCTTATCCGGTTAAATTAATCAGATAAGTCACACCTGCCAAGGAGCAGGTCTCATTTATCAGAATATAACTTTTCGGCTTAGCAGTGCCAAATAGGGGGATATTAAGCAGCATAGCCCATGTAAGTTAACCAGATAAGTCTTATTCTGCTAACTTACATACGGGCTGATACAGTACAGTGCGCTCCTATGGACGCGCTAGCTTTACCCCTTATTCAGTAATGGGTAATAGCACGTCGAAAACACGCATGCAACCTCCCCCCCGAACCTAATAGCGCCCACAACATGCAAATGCATGTTGATGGCTCTATTAGGTATTCCCGCTCGATTCAGTAAGTAAAATGTGCAGCCAAGCCGCACATTTTACTTTCAGAAATTAGCGGCTACCCAAAGGTAGGCGCTAATTTCTCCGGGCACTGGGAAAGTGCACAGAAAAGCAGTAAAAACTGCTTTTCTGTGCACCCTCCGACTTAATATCATGGCGATATTAAGTCGGAGGGGAGCGCAGAGCTCTGGGATCCCTGTGTTACCCTGGAGAACTCTTTGCAGATTGCGATGTCTTTCTTGGGTCAACACAATGATCCAACGATGATGATTATGGTTGAGTTTTCAAGATCGCACAGGTCCCATCTTCCGGCAGGCTTATGTATAAAATTCCCTAAGTTTCTTTTCATAACACTGACGCACCTCCTAAGGAAACAAACAACAGTGTCTGCAGCGTGTTGAAGGGTCATAGGATCCTTGTATCCTGCGTGATGTCATCAAAATGTGCATTTTTTTTTCTCAACAGGGAATACACGGCATGGAATCTGAGCATTAATTTGTACACCGTAAACGAGGCCTGGCTTTACTCGGTGCTGTGGTGCGCTGGCGTTCAGTCCGTCACGTCCGACGCCTCTCACCTCCTTAGCAAGGTGCCTTTTCCCATCTGGCTGATGGTAAGACCCCGCTGTATCTGAATCGCTGATATCCCCCCTCCCCCCCCCTCGGCCTCCTAGCTTTCGTTGTCTTGGTGGGAGGGGGTCCCCGTCATCGTTTGGAGCAATCATCTGTTGTGTGAGAAAGCCCTGAATAATTTCAGTGTTGGAATGAACGGCGCATTAGTAAAGTTACTGAGATACGCCTGGCATGTCGCACGTAGCTTCTGTTTTCGGCTTTGCAGTGTGTGAGAGAGATCTGGGGCTTGGCTGTAAGTATTCAAAGTCCGTTGGATGGAGGGGGCTGAAAGATGAAAAAAAAAAACCCCCTAACAAGATAAACTGTGTTCTTTGAAGCGACGCTATGTTATATTTCAAGGCTCTGTGCACAGATTAACATTTAGACGCTTGCTTTAGTTCCTGAACGGTTTCTCCCTGTTCTGTCTCTATGGCAAGATTCTCAACAATAGGAGTCCTCTTTGTGTGGAGAACTGATCGCCACGGGTCTGTTAGGAAGCCCAGTGACCAGGCGCACAGCGTCTGTAGTGCTGCCCGAAGATCCGGATCAGTGCCTGAACTCCGTAGTGATAAACAAATCAATACGCCCGCCTCGTCAACCACTGCCTCAGGACTACTCAACCGCACTGCGAAATGGAGTAAAGAGAAGCTGAAGTGGGGATAGACATTGCAACTCATCCTCACTCCTGCCCACCCGCCCCGCCCATCACACACGCACACACACACACTCTCCCCAGCATGTCCTGCCTTCATCTCTAGGAGGATGGGTTTCCAAGGCATTTATACCTATTTATCCATCTAGAATGTCTGGCTTAAAGGTACACGCGGATTTCCGCAGCGAGCGGATCTTCTCGGTGCATGATGGGGAGAGTTATGTCGGGGGAGAATACCGCGTGCAGGATCGGCGTCGGCAGGGGAGGAGGGGGAGGAGAATCGGGAGCAACGGCCTGAGGCTCCCACACCACATGGGGGGCTTCGTGGCCCTGCCCGGAGGTGGAAGGAGCACAGTCTGGTGGCGGGGCCCGCCCGCCGGCGACAGAGAGAGGTTCATACTGCAGCGACAGGAGGGATGATCGGCACATGGCCCGCGAGCTGGCCCCGCCCTGCAAAAAGGCGGGACTGCGGCACGGCCCGCGAACACACCGCTCACAAACCCCTATGCAGATTTTCCCAACTACTGCCATAACCTAAAGATCTCAGCCACATGAGGAGACAGGGAGGGGGTGGGCTGGACATAGTGGGAGGGAGAAGTCAGGGACATGGTGGGGGTGGGGTGGAAGAGAGAGTAGGGAAGGAGCCAAGAATGTGGGTATTTGGGGCACCGATGGAGGGGGGGGAGAGAAGGGACAATGACTTGGCAAGGGGGGGGGGGATGCAGTGGAGCGGGGAAGGAACCATGTAATTGTGGGAGGGAGAGGAGCCAGGAAGGGACCATGACAGGGATAAATAAGAGAAGAGGGATAGGACTGATCTGGGATAGGGGCTGAAGGCAAGGAAAGGCTGAAGGACTGAGAACCCGTTAACCTCCTCTCCTGTGTTTGCTGTCACTTCTATCTTGCAGTTTTCTCTCTTTCTCTTTGAGACGGCTTCTCCTGCCTCCTTGTTTCTAGATGTATCATTTATCTTTCTCCATTTTCCCTTCATTTTCTCACTTGAATGCTGCATTCATACAAGATTCCTGGGGCTTGGACATCTCCTCCCTGGGCGCGTAGCACAGCTGTTGGCTAAGCTGGCTTCTGACTTGTGATACACAGCTGAGGGGGGGGCCCTTTTCTCTAATAACCGAGGCCTAATTCTGTTTGTTTCTGTAAATGGTTGAGGTAGACCTCTGACACATACTTGGATATGCCGTGTTCGTGCGGGAAGTGCATTTTATCGTGCCAGCGTATGATGGCACGTGGGGTTAATTTCATGAGTTCTGAATGAGTGGCCCTCAGCTCTCATGACTTGCAGAGCTGGGAGTAGAGTGGTGGAGACGTCCATAGTGAGTAAAAATACAAAGGCATGCAACTCCTTGAAGTGATACTTTTCCTAATAGTTCACTTTTATAAAATGTGGTTTGAGAGGCAGTCCAGGCCTTGAGATTATATACAGAAGAGACATGCAGGGCAAATACACCTATCCTTAGGGGGAAAAAAATCCCATGCATTTATACCATGCATATCTAAATGTATGTGTATGTGTGTGTGTGTCTAATCTAACCTTGCCCGTATATCCCTCCCGTTGAATACCATAGGTCCACCCAGAGTGACTTACAAAGTATGGAAGTACAATTTCAAAAGTACAAAATACAAATGACATATTAAAATATATTTCATAAATACACCTACCATTCAAAAATTATACAAAATACAATAATTAAAAAACAATCCTTACATCCAACTAACTCTCATTCCCTATTCTCACTAGGGTAAGAGATGAGGCAAAGATATCAATATGCTCTGGTTAAGGTGTGGATAGCCAGGCAATCCTTCGGGGGAGCGTACGATTTATTTTTGTTTTTAATTATGTTATGTTTCTGATTTGTGTATGTGGTCAGTACCTAGAGAAAGTATCAGTATAATAGTTAATTTAAAAAAACAAAATGTAAACCTCATCTCTCAAAATAGCCCCAGTCCCGTCTGTTGGTCTAGGGACTCTCTTATGTGTATTTGTACAGTTCTGCGTACATCACATAGCCCTATAGAAGTGATAAAATACATAAAATGTGTGTATATATGCATTGAGTGCAATACCATATATTTTGCCCTTTCCAAAGACACCCAAAGTATTTTGGTAATAGATTTTATTTCGCATTCTATCTTGCTGGGGATGGGGGCATGACTACAGTTTATCTTTTATTGTTTTAGATTTGTAATCTGCCTTTTTGCAAAGGGCTCAGGGCAAGGGATAGTCACCAGAATGAATACAGTGCAAATAACTCAATAATCGGATAAAACAATAAGATTCAAATACGCAATCAAAGCACAGTTCATTACAATGAGCAAATAGAATACAACAAGTCAATAAAACCAATACAAATTGCCAGGAATTATACAGTTGCAAAACAATTAATAATAAGCCACATAAACCCAGGCCTGGCTTTGTCAATAGTGCCCAGACCTGTGCTAGAGTGGCAGAAATCTTGGGAGCAGCAGGGTTTGGCTGAAGAATTGCTGCCTTCCTGCTGGGCTGAATCTCTCTCTCCTTCCTGATCCAGCTGCAGGGAACAGGAGGGGGGGAGGGGAGCCTGGAGCAGACAGCAAAGGGGGATCATTTTGGGGAGGATGGGGGGGGGGGTGGAGGGGAGGATCATTGCAGGGTGAGGAGAGGATCGGCTGATGTGCCTGCGTCTGTGAGAAGCGGGGACCAGGGTTGGGGTGGGGAGACAGAGGATTATTTGGGGGTGAGAAAGAAGGGATTGGGGCCGGGTGTATTTATGTGTAGACAGTATATGAGCGGACTGAGTGGGAGGTTAGCAGGGGGGAGCAGGACCGGAGCGCAGCTGGGTCACCTCCCTCCTCCCCTCCCCTGGAATTCGCAGCTTCCCTCTCACCACCTCAGATTCTGTCCCTCAGATCCTGGAATCCCCCTTCCAATCCCTAACCCCCAGATCCTCCTTTCTCTGATTCTCCTCTTCCCCCATCCAATTCTCCCCATCCTCAGTCTTCTCTCCTCCCCCAAACCCAGTCCTTTCTTCTCACTCTCCTCTCCCCAATCCCCAGTCCTCTCTCTCCTTTCTCTCTCCTTTCTCTCTCCTTTTGTCCTCTCACCCTCTCCTACTCCTCTTAAGATGCCTTTTCCTCGTGCAATAAAAACAAAACAAACTCTACAGGCACAAGATTGGAAAAAAAATTTTATAATATAAAAGGTGGAAACATTTACCAATGTGCTTCAGAATTGTTTAATTCCTGCCGCAGGGAAACTGTGGGGCCATGCCTTAGATTTTCTACCACCTGCTATCTGACCAACATGGGAGATGGGGGGGAGAGAGGCAACAGCACCATCAGTGCCTAGGAATGGCAAAAAACTTAAATCAGTCACTGTTTAAACCCCATAAAATGACAGAATAAGTAGGAGGCCCTGGATGTACTGGTCATGCATTACTTGCCATTTGTCAGATTTTTGGACTGTAGCTAACATCATAGTATAGTGGATGAGGGCAGAGAAGGACCAGCTGGCACATCCAGTCTGCCTCATTGTCTTCCTCTCTGCTCCTTTACCACTTTGGTGAGGTGAGCATAGGGAGGGCGATTTTAGAAGTTGTTTCTGGGGGTAAAATAGTGCTTTACCTGTGGAAAAAGGCTTTTCCACAGGTAAAGCACTATTTGTGGGTATGAGCGGAACTGGTGCCAACATAACACACACAAAGTTACAGCGGCTCAGGATTAGGTGTGACTTCAGCGTCTTTATTTTCACTTGCATACTTGTGAAAGGTGGGCTGAGTGATGTTATATTATGTCATAGAACACACACACACAATCTTATAAAAGTAAAACTTACGGGTAGATTTTTATTCGGTCGTGTGCGAAAATTCCAGCCTTACGTGTGTGCGCCAAGCCAGTTTTCAACAAGGCCCGGCCACGTGCGCAAAGGCCGGTTTGCGCACAAGTGCTGGCCTTCCTGCAAGGGGCGGGCCTGGAGGAGTGTTCTGGGGGCGGGGCGGGACAGTGCCATTGTTCGCTATCCCGGAGCCTCTGGCATCCGGCTGATGCATGCAACTTGCTTCAGGTCGGGCCCTGAAGTAAGTACTGAAACAAAAAAAAAAAAGGAATAGGTAGGGTTTAGGGGGTGGGGAGGAAAAGGGAAGGGAGATTAGGTAGGGGGGTAGGCAATTCCCCCCCAGTCCGCACCTTAATTGGAGCAGACTGGGAGGGAACTGGGGAAGGCCGGGATGCATCCCCGCATGGAAACTGCATAAGTCCCCACCCCCTTGCGCGTGTCACGCACATCAGCCCCTGTATTTTATAACATGCGCGCGAATGTTATAAAATCTGCACATCCATGTATGCGTGCCGGGAAGCGCACACATATGGACGCGCCTATGCTTCTTTTAAAATCTACACCTTAGTGTACTAAATATGATAAAAAAATGAGTAGAAAATTGTATAATCAGCAAAGACAATATTAAAAGTGAATATCAGAAATAAGCACACAGCAGCACCATAAACATTACATAGATTAATCAAGGCAAATAGTTATTGCAGTAACAAAAGATAGAAATAAAGAAAAATAATCTGAACAGGAAATACTTTCCTCATAGGCCTTCCTGTCTATGAGGTAGCATCTTCAGCTATTCACTCTTTGTCTGAGGCTTATTCAAAGAACACTGCCAAATGCAATTCCTTATAGTCTTACTTTTCTGGCTCTAATCCAGCATCTGCAAAGGTAAAGTGTTCTGACTTGCACTCGTACCGCTGACAATAGCCAGGCCAGCTACAACAGGTTAAACTATGGCCAATTAAAGAAACTGGTACTGCCTGACTCCCAAAAGATTCTAACCCAGACCTTCAGCAGGCTTATCTCTTACAAAAACAAATGTAGAAAGAACAGAGTATCCTGCTTATCTTTCAGCTAATTAGTATCATGCAGTCTAGTAAGAAAAGCAAATGACAGCGTGCTACGGTTTCAGGCCTTCCTTATGCTAAGCTGATTGCAAGGTACAAATTGATCCACATTTATCAATTATTGGGGATTGTTTTGGTCCATCACTGACCTCACCTATGCATACAGTGATCTTCTGGGAATCTAAAAGTAACTACCTAAAATAATCTTAATATGATGCTTTTTGAAAGTGTATAAATCAACTCCCCAACTCCACGTCCCCCCCCGGAACACCCGTTCATACTGTGTTTAAAAGTCGTGCAAATTTTCTTTTCCTAGCATGTGGATAGATGGATTCAGGACCAGTGGGTTATGCACCTCTAACAGCAGATGGAGACGGAGCAAACTGACGTGTATATATATATATATATATATATATATATATAGTCCTGCAGTGACATCAACCTGCCCTCCGGATTCCTGTCAGGAATACCTGCAGCTCGAGGTCTCCAGCAAATGGTGGATGTGCATCTCCCTGCTGGTGTTTGCTTCAGATGTTAGAAGGAAAATTTAAAAAAAACAAAATTGGTGCCCCGCTCTCCTGCGGGGGATACCAAATAGTCCTTTCCCCAGTTGAGAATTCCTGAGGTAATTTCCGTGACCCCTCAGATGTGTGCCTTGGTCCGGTACCTGGTTTTCAGCCAGCATGGACTTAACTGATTGAACAGCTTAAAGGCAGCGGGTGCAGGAAGCTGAGTGCAGCAGTGACAGCAGATGCCCTCTCCCCCTGCAGCCGGAGACCATCTCTATATTCAGCTGGGAAGGGCTGAGCTCAGGTAAGTTTAAAAAAAAATGTTACCTTACAGAGACAGTGAGGAAAGGTTGTTCAGGGATTCCCCTTACCTGTCTCCGAGCTCGGCATGCCATTCCAACGTTTGTCCGACCCCAAGGGAAGTTCAGGGATGGGGAGGCAGCCTGGCAGACTGAGCGGCCTCTTTTGGCTAGGCCCCGTTCCGAGGCGTTCTTACAGTGCACCACACAGTAGGCCACAACAGTGTTTTGGCGCGCTTTTACCTACACGTTTGACTGCCCTCTAGCAGACGTCCATTCAGCTAGTGTGACCCAGTGTGCATCTAGGTTGTGCATCCAGGTTTTGGACGCTTAGTTGATAGTCGGCTTGGGCGTCCAAGTTGGGCAGCATCCAGTTTGGACATGCGCTTATCCTGTGCACACAATAGGGCGTATGTTTGTGTGCACTTAAATTGAGATGCCGCCTAAATTTTGGACGCATAATAAAATATATTATGCGTCCAAAATATATATATATATATATACACACACACACCGGTATATAATATGGCGCCTATAGTTAAGAAGCCTAAACACCTTGCCTTGTGCGTTGCCTGTCATATCCAAACGTCTCAGTCTGGTGTGCCCTCTAACTTAATGCCAGCGCTGTTTAGAGGCTCAGGGAGAATTTTCTTCCTCTGATTTTACCTGGTTCTTCCCAGCCTCATGAGGTTATATGTAAAGATGTATCAGGAGAAACGCCTGATTTTGGAACTCCCTTGACTGCTTCCTCGGCAGGGACCGGCAGCTCAGTGGGTGCTGTATAAGTGCCTCCTGGTTTTGGCATGGATCCTTCTGCCTTTTCTTGGGTAGTATTCTTTCAAGGATTGCAATCCTTTCTTCAGGCGCAGTCCCCAGTCCCATCCAATCCTGTCGGGTCAGATCCTCAGGTGGCCTCTCCCTCTTCCAGCATTATGTTTAAGCGCCAAAGTACACTTTGAGCTGCAGATGTTCCTGACAGGAATCCGGAGGGCACTGATGATGAGGCAGATCCTGACTCCCTGCAGGATGGGGAAATTCCTCCGGGATTAGAACCGTATAGGACTATGTTCCAGTTCTTTCATAGAGATGAATTGCCAGCTCTGATTTTCCAAACTTTGAAGATGCTGAGAGTTCCTGGAACAGATTCCATCTCTGAGCCAAAAAAATTCCCATTTGGGTTTCTTTGCGTAAAGCTTCTTGTTTTCTTCTCGGTTATGGAGGCCATTCAATAATTGATTGATCTTGAATGGAACCACCCAGGAGGCAAATTTTAAAGGGGGTCGGACCTTGGAAGGCCTGTAGCCCCTGGATCCAGTGGCGAGAGAGAGTCTGCGTTTTCCCAAAAGTGGATGTGCTTGTCTGTGCCATCTCTAAACGGATAACTATCCCTGTGGAGGGAGGAGCGGCCTTGAAGGATGTGCATGATAAGAGAATTGAGGCCATCTTTAAGCAAGCATTTGAAATACTGGCAATGACTTTGTAGATAGCTTCCTGTTGTTCCCTAGTGGCTTGCTATTGTTTGCTTCTCTCATAGCAGATTGATGACTCTGGAGTGGCTTCCAGGGCAGTTGTGGAACCTACCTTAGCAGATGCGGGCAGCAATTTTGTCCGCACCTAGGCCATAGGAATGGCTTTGGTAATAGCGGCCAGATGCCAGTTATGGCTGAAGAATTGATCAGCCGATACGACCTCCAAGGCTAACCTTACGAAATTGCCTTTTAAAGGCTTGCTCTTGTTTGGGAGCGAGTTGGAGAAGCTGGCCAGTAATTGGAGCCAAGCTCCAATTCCTCGGTTGCCAGAGAATAAGAAGCAGTTGCTGTGCCATTTTGGTATGAGGGGTCGCCTCAGAGGTTCCAAACGTTTTTGTCTCCTCAGAGGACTCTGCCTTTTGGCAGGTCTCAGTCCTTTCATCCCAGACAGCCCAGGTGGGAGTGCAACCTCCTGACCCTCCCAGTGAGTGTTTGCTGAAACACCCCTAGGAACAGGAGATAGGGAGATGTCTCTCTTTCTTTTATCACATCGGATCAGTGGGTCCTGGAGGTGATACAAGAAGGATATTTGCTGGAATTTTGTAGTGTTCCTCAGGACTTGTTCAGGGTGTCTTCCAGCCACAGCCCACAGAAGAAGCAGGCAGTGGAGTATACACTGTCAAGGCTCCTCAGTCTGAGGACTGTGGTTCCAGTACCCACATCTCAAGAAAATACGGGTCAATATTCCATTTAATTCATTGTGCAGAAGAAGGAGGGCTCCTTTTGTCCCATCCTGTATCTCAAAAGGGTCAACTGTCATTTGCAGGTGACTCATTTTTGCATGGAAACTTTGCGCTCAGTGATAATGGCCATGCAGCTAGGGGAATTTCTGACTTCCTTTGATCTGTCCAAGGCATACCTCTATATTCCTATCCGATTGGAGCACCAACGTTTTCTGGATTTTGCAGTGTTGGGGTGCAATTATCAGTTTCGCTCGCTGCCTTTTGGTGTAGCCACTACTTCCAGAAACATTTCCAAGGTTGTGGTGGTGATGGCAGCAGAACAGCGAATGGATGAGATCCTAGTACATCCGTATTTAGACGACTGCTTGATTCTAGCCCAAGTCTCTGGAAGAGAGTCGTCTGGTGACTCACAAGGTGATTTCCCTTTTGCAGGAGCTCGGTTGGGTGGTGAACTTAGCCAAGAGCAGGCTTAGTCATTGGAGTATCTGGGTGTGCAATTCGACACGAAGCAGGACAAAGTTTTCTGCCAGAAGCTCATATTCAAAAGTTAATGTTTCAGGTGCGTCTTTTGGTGAGCACTTCACGCTCGACAGTGTGATTCTGTCTACAAGTATGAAGGTTGATGGCGGCAACCCTGGAAGTGGTACCGTGGGAAAGGGCACCTATGCGTCCGCTTCAGTGCTTCCTGCTGTCTTGTTGGAACCCGCAGTTCCAGGACTATTCGATTTGGCTCCCCCTGCCAATGGAAGTCTGCTCTCACCTCCAATGGTGGTTGCAAGCGGATCATCTGAGAAAGGGAGTTTCCCTGACATTGCCAGACTGATTGGTACTCACGACAGAATCAAGCCTCTGAATATCAATCGACTGGAAGCCTGGGCGGACAGGTTGGCATGCTTGCAGTTCAGCAGCAGGCTGCAGGGTCAAGTGGTCCAAATAAAGTCAGACAACGCAACAACAGTGGCTTATATCAATCAGCAAGGAGGAACCAAGAGCCAGCAGGTATCACAGGAGATAGACCAACTTATGGAATGAGCAGAAAGGTATCTTGGAGGAAAAGACAATGTAAGAGCAGACTTTCTCAACAGAGAGAGTCTAGACCCAGGAGAATGTGTATTGTCAGACGAGGAGTTCCAGCTGATAGTGGATTGCTGGGGCCTTCTGTTTTTGGACTTGCTGGTGACTTCTCGCAATGCGAAAGTTCTTCAATTCTTCAGCCGCAGGAGAGATCCGAAGTACTTGGATATTGATGCTTTTGTGCAGGTCTGGCCGGAAGCAAGATGCTGTATGCCTTTCCTCCATGTTCAAAGGATCAAAGGCCACAGGAAATGGTGATCCTGGTGGCACTGGATTGGCCCAGAAGACCATGGTATGCAGATCTGCGAAGATTCCTGGTAGAACCCTTCCTTCGTCTTCCACCGCACAGGAATCTGTTGCAGCAGGGGCCTGTCCTTCATGAAGATCCAATTCGGATTTGTCTTGCGGTATGGCCCTTGTGAGGGCTCGCTTGTTGAAGAGCTTGTTGAATTCTTCTGCAGTGATTGCCACCTTGCTATGAGCTCGAAAGTTCTCTACTTCCTTAGCCTATGTGTGGGTTTGGCGCATGTTTGAGGCTTGGTGTGAAGACTGAGGGGTTCTTCCTTGTTCAGTTAAGATTCCGCTCATTTTGAAATGTCTGCAGGATGGGTTAAATAAAGGGTTGACCCTTAATTCCTTGAAGGTATAGGTAGCAGCTCTTGCCTGTTTCAGGTGCCAGGAGAATGGTGAATCCTTATCATCTTATCCTGATGTGACCCTTTCTTGAGGGAAGTGAAACATCTTCGTCCTCTCTTGCAGTTACTGGTTCCTTTGTGGAGTCTTAACCTGGTGTTGGATTTCTTGGCAGGCCCTACGGTTCGACCACTGCGTAGCCTTTCCTTGCAGTTACTGACCTTGAAAACAGTGTTTCTAGTGGCAATTTGTTCTACACGTTGAATTTCCGAGCTGCAGGCCTTGTCTTGCTGGAAGCCATTACTTCCGGTGACTCCAGGAGCGATACAGCTGCATACTGTTCCTTCATTCTTGCCTAAAGTGGTCTCGGATTTTCACTTGAATCAGTCCATTTCTTTGCCGTCCTTGGATAAGGAAAAGATGTTGAAAAATATCGCCTGTTGCATCCCTTGGATGTCAAGAGACATGTCGTGATGTATCTGGAGGTTTCTAAACCTTTCCAAAAGATGGCTTGCCTGTTCGTCCTTCATGGTGGAGGGAAAACAGGATGAGCCAGCTTCAAGGGCTACAATAGCTCGTTGGATTAAGGAAGTGATCACGCCACGTTTGTGGCTACTGAAAAGCCATTGCCTACTCAGCATAGTGCTCAATTCACTAGGGCTCAGGCAGTGTCATGAGTGGAGGTTAGATCGTTGACTCCCATCGACATTTGCTGAGCTGTGACGTGGTCCTCCTTACATACCTTTTCCAGGTACTATAGTCTGGATGTGCAGTGTTGACTGGACTGTGGGCAGCCTCCCACCCTATTCAGGAGTAGCTTGGGTACATCCCACAGGTCCTGAATCCATCTGTTTACATGCTAGGAAATGAGAAATTACTACTTACTGATAATTTCCTTTTCCTTAAGGTGGTGGATAGATGGATTCAGCTCCCCACCCTTGGCTGCCGAATGATTGTGTGCTGGTCCTTCCGTGTGGCTACGTGTTCCACAGGATAACTGGTAAGTGTTCATCCTGTCCCTAGACTAGAAGGCATATGTTCTTGCCTGAATTCAGTGTTTCTTGTTGGTTGAGTACAGAAATGATTGACTGCTTTTAATCAGGTTTTGCTAGTCTGTCGCTTTTGAATAGAATACTGGCAGGCTGATGTCACTGCAGAAGTATATATATTCTGTGACATCAGTTTGCTCCGCCTTCATCTGCTGCTAGAGGTGCATAACCCTCTGGTCCTGAATCCATCTATCCACCTTAAGGAAAAGGAAATTATCAGGTAAGTAGTAATTTCTCGTAATTCTGTGCACGCAGTCTCCCCACCTCCTGGTAATTTGTAAAATGCCATTGACGTGCACAGAACCAGGTTTTATGGGTGCCAATGTCTTTTGAAAATGACTGAGTATAAACTTCCTACCTGCGGCGAGCAGAGGCGCTCCCAGGATGTGCGGGGTTGGGGGGTGTTGCTTACTTTTTAACTTTCGGAAGCACACGTGTATGTTTTCTTGGGAAGAAAATTAAACCACACGAATAAGCCGATGTAAAACGCTTGCAGGTGGCTTTTCCTGGGATGATGATTTTCAAGGTGAAAATGGGCACGCGCATCCTTTCACGTCAAAAGTGGATGCAAAATTCATGAGCAGAACTCGCCCACGGCACTAACCCAAAGAGTTACAAAACTGCCCCATCCAGCACCATCCGACTGGTAATATTGTATGCCTTGTGATATATATATATCTAGGGCTAACGGTTTTGGGACTTTCTGACTGGCAAAACTCTGAATCTTGCCAGATAGAAACCCCCTGAAAAATCGTGAGATCTATACTCATTCCACAAGAGTTGAAGAAACTGGTAGATGCCCAGTTTATGTCTGTATGCACATACAATGTGATATATATTTTTTTAAATCGCCTCTTAACATGCCGACCAGCTAAGACTGTGAATATGGACATTTGTGGGGAGGGGGGTCGGTCTTGGGCTTCAGCCTGTCGGATGGCTCAGATTCAGTGGGAGACTGCGTTTTCTTTTTAACAGAAGATGAGATAAGCCTGTGATTTCTGTTCTAGACTCCAGACGAATACTACCTAATCTGGATAACATCCGATCTCATTTCATTCACTGTTATCATAGGAGTTTTTATACTGCAGAAGTAAGTACCATTCTTCATTTTATGAATTTGGGACCTTGCGGCACGGAATAGCTTGGGGGTTGGATTGGTTTTCAGTGGATTCTCTTAATCTCTTCCCAACGAGTCATTCTCAGAGCACTTCTGTTAGGCCTGCCTTAAAGTGTTGCTAATTCGTTTCTTCCAGACCTGCACCTACCTTTTGAAAGTTTGTTGTTTTACATTCGTCTTTAGGGCCGGCATGGCCATAACAAAATATTCATGCGATACGTTTGCCTCCTAGCAGATGGAGCTAAGTAAAATAGATGCCTGATTTTATGTACTGAGGTTCGTTCTGAAACGTTTTGAGGCCCGCAAAGGCCAGAGTTGACCCTCCGTGCTTGGGGCTGCTTCTTTCGACTTGCTAAGGTGACAGCGGGCAGGGATTACTGGGGCGCATGGAGAATTTGGGGCAGTCATTGTCAAGTAAGGTCTCTTCCAAGGAGAAGTGTTTGAACCCCAGTTCTCCATGACGCCTGCACACTCGACTCGGTGGGTAAGGAATCTGAAATTGTCAGCATTGTGGCAATAGATCTGACTAAAGGTGACACAGGTTTTACTCTGTATTCTCCGCTTGATATTGTTAAACAGTAAATATATTTCATCTTTGTGTAGCAGGAGGCCCAAATTTCCAGCATTGGGGGGGGGAGGGGTTTGCTGCTTGAGTGCAGCCTGCTCCTCTGCCTTGCTCCTTGAATACATTCTGGTAAAAATATCGGGATGAGAAGGAACTTTTTAAAATTTCCGGGCTGTGCTTAAATCCCTGCCTTCCCTCTGTTGCTGGAAGTGGGTAGGCTAAGAGGTTTGACAGCCTATCCACCCTAATGGGTGCAAAATAAAAGGAGAATAGGGGAAATGGTTTATGGATGGAGGAGAAGAGAAGATGGGTGACAGTGAGAAGGGGATGAGAAGAGGTGGTTCAGATGTGGAGGGATGGGCTTAAAAAGAAAAAATAGGTTGGGTAAAGGAAGGGGAGAAGAGGAGATGTGTGAGTAGGAGGGAGGAGATAGAAAAGAAGGGGTTTGGGCGGGTGGAGGGAGGGAGGGAGCGAGATGGGAAGAGGAGGAATGGGAGAAGATGGAGAAGAGATGGTCCTTGGGTGGAAAGGCCAGGACAGAGGGTGTTGAAGGAGGGTTGGATGGATGGAGGGGAAAGACATAGGAAGGCGGTGAGAATCTGACCTGGAGGCGGCAATGGAAAGAAATGGAGGAAAGAACGGGAGAACAAAAACGCTGAAGAAATGAAAGGAAAACAGTAAAATGAATGAAGATGGAAACCTGGGGAAGAAGGAAAGAGGAATAAGACCATGGAATGAAGGCCTAAACTGAGAAGATGAACAGATAGCAGGGACATAAAACGTTGGGAAAGATGATTTAACATTACCCTTCCTTTTTATTGATTTATTTATTGATTCTTTAATCCCCCCCCCCCCTTCACAGTCTCCTCCCTCAGCCTCTCTATCTCCCTCTGCCGCTCCCATTTGCTCCCTGTGGCACCAGGGATTGCCTGTAGGGAGGCAGAGCACTTCCTGTCCCTGTGGCTTTTACTCCTCAGCCCCCTAATGCATTTGCACTTTGAGTAGAAGAAAGAGGGGGTGCTCTCTCTCTCTCAGCGCCCCACAACGTTTGCTGCTGCAGGTTGGGGAGGAGAGAGACTGAAGATAACGCGGCAGCAGTCAGAGAGGAGCCCACCAGAAGGCCTGGAGGGTGGGCCTGGCTCCTTACGAGCCTTGTTCTCTACATAAACCCCAGCATACAAAGATTCTGTAGAAACCTGGAAGCTGAGTAGGTTGTGATTCCTTTTATTGGCCCAGTATTAAAACCCCGCTCTAGTAGATGAGTGTTTGAGCCCACATGGGTCCCTTCCTCAGGCATCGCATAGATCCTCCATATTTACTACAATCTGTTTTATGTGCCTGCTGAGATTTCAACTTTAACCTGGGATTTTAGACGTCACTTCCTCTTCTTCAGGACTTGCGACTGGTTTCCCCTGACCTTCAGCCACTGGAAATAAAGTGCGCAGGGACATTCAACCTGAGTGCAGATCTCAGATGTCCACTTCATTATGTCCCCAACGCAAGCCGATTTATATCCCAGTAACAACGCGTGCTGCTGGCCAGCACATCCGCTTCAGTCAGGGACAGTATTTTGAGGAATCTAACTAATGTTGATGCTGTAAACAGTTTACGTATATCCAGAATGGCCCTGCTAAAGCAGTTCTGAAGTCCCAATGCCGCTTTCCCTAGGCTATTGCTGTTTTGTTTTGGGGGTGGGTTTTTTTTATTTGTCTCAGACCAAGCAGCTTATTTAATAAAGTTTAATAGCAGTGTTTACGTTCAGTCTGCGGAGAATTTATTCAGGCGAGGCGTTTTCCATAACAGAAAAAGGGACTAATGGTGGGGGCAGAAGTGGAAGATCCAAAGCAGGAAAGAGCTGTAATAGGCCTTTGTTGTTGACAAGGAAGGAGATCCAATAAGTTGTCTCTCATCACGTTTGATCCCTCATAAGCTTAAGAAGAGCACTGAGGGTACTAATGGAGCGCTCGGGCCTGTGATCAGATCTAAATTAGGATTCTTAGTTTACCACACACGCTGTTCATATTGGTGATTAACTCAGCAACCATCACTCTCTCTCTCCCTTTTTCAAAATCCATTTAGACACTTCGACTTTGCCTAATGGTTTTTGCTTTTTGGGTTATATTTATTTATTTTATTTTATTTTTATTTTTTTTTAACACACTTCTTTGAAATCAGTCTAGAAGCCTGTGCCCAGTGGCAGAAGCCACCTACTGCCTCCTGAACCCTGGCCCTCATTATGTAACATTTCCATACCCAAAGCTCTGTCTTTTTCTAAAATCCTAAGGGTCTAATACACTAAAGGTTGGGTTGGTTTTTTTTTACCATTTTGTGTTAGGCCCTAAAGCTTTTGTTGAATGGGATTGAAATGGCAGCGGACAAACTAAAGGGACTGTTTGATCTTGTAAACCAAGACAGTGCCCGTAATATTCTCTATTGAGGGCTCTGGGTATCAATAAGTCAGATAAACCAATCACCTCTGCTAGGCTTACATATGCTCTTCAACAAGTAGCCTACATTGTTGGATTGGGGCATGGGCCTGACTGTAAAACTGAGAGTTGTGAATACATTATATTCGCTTATAGTTTCATGAGTGTTTAGCAGCAGTGTTTACAGCAGATAGAGAATAGCTTATACAAAGCCAACGTGAAATCTGTGAATTGGACCACTGTTGGGTTTCACCTTTATGGGTAAGTGATAATTATGAGATACATTTCACATTCCTTATAGACCATCTGAGAAAGAAGTGGGTGCTGTAGGTAATGTGTTGATCCAAAGGAGGAGTCTGTATTAGCTGGAAACGGTCTGTCTGATAGGCTCGTCTTCATTCATGCTCAGCTTTCTGTGTGTCCTGCTGCTCAAGACTGGACATGTGGGAAAATAACCTATCTGGCCGATTCTCACTCCCTTCACTTTTTATAGATCAAACAAAATGCTTTTTGATCACACACACGCATGCAAGATATTATAAAATACTTCACATTTCTACTTAGTAACAGATCAAGACAAGATATAGCAGTCAGATATGAGGGCAAACTGATGAACTTTAAGGTGAGATATGAAAAGGAAGAGAGTTGGTTGGTCGAAAACATGCAAAGTTTGCTCATTGCAGGCAGAGAGAGGGTGCAACAAGATTTGGCCACCAACTGAGGCTGAATTGTGTGGTGGTCAAATTAACCATCAACTGCTCCTATTTTTGATGCTACACCAATGAAGCGCCAGCTCTGGGAGCCAGGATGGGTTTGACCTGGAATATGGTGAAGGATCATGTTCATCTGACTATGGAAGGGAGTGACTTGGAGAACTCTTCCATTGCTTGGATGCATGATTTTGCTGGGGTGAAAAAACTTGTAAAGAAACCACACCAAACTCAATTCAAACCCATAAAGTTCTAGTCAAAGTGTGCACAGATAGTAAATGTTATTTGCTTTTGCCTGTAATCGGCCAG
This sequence comes from Rhinatrema bivittatum, assembly GCF_901001135.1. NCBI lineage: Eukaryota > Metazoa > Chordata > Amphibia > Gymnophiona > Rhinatrematidae > Rhinatrema > Rhinatrema bivittatum. The sequence continues at coordinate 24,343,588 of NC_042619.1, forward strand.
ATTTACATATTCATGGCACTTCTACTTGGGCTTGAATGGGAGAATTTTCCATGAAACAAATAAATGAAAAATTTTACCAATCCATGGTGTTCTGCAAACATTCTCTGGCATTTCACAAAAACTCCATGGCAAATTTTGCTCTCCATCTGTTTTCATCAAAAGAATTATTTTATTGAGTTTTATGATGGAAAGATACACGGAAACGCATGTTTTGCTAATTTTTCTGCAAAGGCATAAAGCCGGGGTTTTGTTGAACAAAAAAAAATTGCAAGGAACATCTCTTGTCCTGTTGACTTCGTTTATTCTGTTTTGTCCATTTTATTGTTTGTTTTAATATTGTCTTTATCGCATTATAGATATTTTATTGTAAACCACCTAGGAATGTTGATGGGCGGTTTATAAATTTTAAATAAATAAAAATGGGCAAAAACAATTCTCCTATCCTTAGCTTCAACATGGATGGCATTGTCTAATTATCAACAAAAAATTCTAAAAATCACCCGTGTTTGTTGTACTATTACAGCTGAACAAAAATAAATTTTAAATGCAATTCTAGAATATATTAGAAAGGACCTTCATACTAACACTACCAGCTATCTAAGCCGCCATTGCTTTATTTTTAATCATTGGTCCCAAATTACAAAGTTCAAAAAATGTTTTAAATTTCTTATGCAAATAAAATTACTTATCTTTATATATATATATGTGTTTTCTTCATATTCTTTATGTAACGCAAAGTATCTGGCATAGCAGCTCCCATCAATTCCGACGCATCGTGTTTCGAGACGAGTCTCTGCTTCAGGGGAGCCTGTAAGTAGGAATTTGGTATTGAGTGTAACCATCCCAAGAAGCAGAGTCTCGTCTTGAAACATGGCACGTGTCGGGATTGATGGGAGCTGCTATGCCAGATACTTTGCGTTACATAAAGAATACGAAGAAAACATATATATATATATATATATATATATATATATATAAAGATAAGTGATTTTATTTGCATAAGAAATTAATGATTTTATTTGCATAAGAAAATTATGCATTATGATGTTACACCTTTTTAAATTGCTGCTACAGGATTAACTCTCAAGCTTCCTCCCATGTTAAACTTAGAACTGTTCTCCTGTAAATAGGTTCACTGTCTGGTAATAACATTTGTTACGGTTACCACACGTAGCCACTCGGCAGCGAGGTTCAGCTGTTGTGTGGCTATGGCGGCCGTTGTATATCATTATATGTACCCTAGTATTAAGTTTATCTATCCTCGTGCCTTTTACTATCCCTCCCGTGCGCCTCTTCTCTCGCACCCCCAGTTTTAAGATCCCTGTTTTTTGTAACTGATTTCTTCCCACTCTCTTTTTCCCTAGTTAATTGTGAGCCGGAATGCTATCTCTGATGATGGTCGGTATATAAAAACCTCAAATCAAAAAATCTTTTATTTATTTTATTTTAACTTTGTAATTTGGGACCGATGATTAAAAATAAAGCAGGGAAGGCTTGGATAGCTGGTGGTGCTTAGTATGAAGGTCCTTTCTAATATGTTCTAGAATTGTCTAATTACCTACAGGATGAAAAGGCTATAGGCTGGTTGAAATGGAACATTCTCATCGCCATGCAGCATTGCAGTAGATGTGTTTTTCCCAGTAGAAATCTACTTTGTTTATTTTTATAGGTTTTGGTATACTTTATTGGTACAACCTAAGAGTAAGCCAAGGGTGATGAAGTACATGAGATTTTGAGACCAAAGCCTCGAAATGCATGCACCACATCCTCTATGGATTGCTCTTGCCGTGATGTAGGAAAAGGCATCGCACTTTGCCAAGCTTGCCGTACGGCTCGTTCTGCATTTGTTGTCCCTTGGACTAACCGTGGTTGCTGCATTTACTGTCTTAAGGCAGAAGATGCATCTTGGGTCAACTTCAGAAGCTTCTCTTGGCAAAACGCAATCTCGTTGTCCTCTCTCCTTGCCCATACCTGGTTGCTGGCCTTATTGCGACACTGCTGGGGCGTGGGCACAGTCTGTGAACTTTTCGGTTGATGCTTTACAGGTTTTCTTTTTCTCTCCAACAGGAGTATTGAATGTAATGACTGTAACTGACCTTTGCTTTGTCGTTCTCGCATTGTTGGGGGGGTTTTTCCTTATTGCTCTGACTGGTGTGCATGTTCCTGCTTTTTCTCTCTGTCTCTCTCTCTCTCTCTGCTGCACTCTGGCATCTCAGTTTTCACATGATCAGGTAATGCAACTGTCTCTCTCTGCCCTTTTCCCCCTCCTCAGCACCACTCTCCTCTCTCTCTCTCCTCTCTTAGGCACTCACTGCAGACTGGGATACACAGAACTGAATGACATTGAAGAGCTTAAGTCGTATATTCACAAAAAAACAAAAAAAAAAACCTCTCTGAATCTTGGATTGGTGAATCTAAATTGCTAAAAAATGACATTTTCTCTTGATGACTGCATGCGGTATAATTTAAAAAGACCCTTTTAGAATGTCTTCCCTTGATAAATGGACTCGTTTTTACACAGAGTTTTGCCCCCATAGGAATGTGGAATAAATCTTCAAACATTCTGGGGGCAATCCTCACTAAGCCACCTACCTTGGTTTTCTGGTGTCCACATACTCGTAAGTATGTTTTCAGAGAGGAATTACCAAGATGGTTTCTCTTTAAAACTTAATTCGCGCGTGCATTTCCACAATCGCCCACGTGCTTTGCCTCCTGCCGCGGCAGCGACAAACCCAGGCTGAGTAAATTTGAAAATGAAAAGCTACCTGTGTACGATCTCCCACCAAGGCCTTTCTCAAATTCTTCCTGAACCATATAGGCAGGTTACCTCCTTTTAACTGCTACAAGGGGGGAGGATCCAACTAACGGGCCGATACAGTAAAAATCGTGGGAGAGCGGGCGATACAGTAAATTAATTTATTTAAATTAGGGTCAGCGGTAAAAAGAGGCGCTAGGGACACTAGCGCGTCCCTAGCGCCTCTTTTTGGACAGGAGCGGCGGCTGTCAGCGGGTTTGACAGCCGACGCTCAATTTTGCCGGCGTCGGTTCTCGAGCCCGCTGATAGCCACGGGTTCGGAAACCGGACGCCGGCAAAATTGGGCGTCCGGTTTTGAAGCCGCGGGCCCATTTTAAATTTTTTTTATTTTTTTACTTAGTTATCGCCATGATATTAAGTCGGAGGGTGCACAGAAAAGCAGTTTCTACTGCTTTTCCGTGCACTTCCCCGGCACCAGCAGAAATTAGCGCCTACCTTTGGGTAGGCGCTAATTTCTTAAAGTAAAATGTGCGGCTTGGCTGCACATTTTGCTTTCTGTATCGCGCGGGAATACCTAATAGGGCCATCAACATGCATTTGCATGTTGCGGGCGCTATTAGTCTCGGGAGGGGGTTGGACGCGCATTTTCGACCCCGCACTGAATAAGGGGTAAAGCTAGCGCGTCGAAAACGTGCGTCCAAATGCCGGTTAACAGTGCGCTCCACCAGAGCGCACCGTACTGTATAGGCCTGTAAGTAACTTCTTCATTAACTAGTTAGATGCCTTTGTAAATTATCCTGGTCTGGAGTTAGCCAGACAGATCCCAGCATTTCACATTTCACCTCCCCTCCCCCCACCTCACTCACTGGCCAAAATTCTGTCAAGACAAATTCAATTTTTGCCTGGCAAATTAAATTCCTTCTCCTCCCCCCCCCCCCCCCATCCCGTCACCAGCGGCCCCCACTCGCTGGGCAGAGTTTAGTCCAGACAAAAAGGCAGCGCTGGAGGGCATTCCCATGGCGCGGCTTTATTTTGCACGATAGCGCTGGCCAGACGGTTACCCGAGTAACTCTGCCCAGGCGCTCATAGCTGTCCCAAGTGTTGCCAGGTTCCTCATCCCCACCCCCCTAATCTCCTAACAGTTTTTCATTTCACTGTGAGGACAGCAGTAATGTAAAATCCAAGGAAAAGCTGGGTGCACGTGTCTATACACATTGGGCATTCTTCTGTGCCCCCAACACATCCTCTCACCTTCTCCCTCTCCAGGCAAACGGGGGCTCTCGCTACTAAATTATGGGCTTGGGCCTTTTGAACCTTCCAGAGAGCACTTAGAAACCCATGACTACCCGCAGCGCGTCTTAAATTCTGCCACTGATTTCAGTAGCCAGTTTCGTTAACAAGCACGAATCGCTGTGAATGTTTTTTGCCAGGCCTGCAGGCTCCCATTCGTAATGGGCCAGCCACATTGAGCAGGCTCTCTGTCCACATAATGCACTTTAAAACTAGCACTGTGGGGGAAAATGCACAATAAAGCTGTATCGTACCGGAGCTCAAACCTTTCAGGGCAGTCTAAAGGCGATCCCGGGAATTGTAAGAAGCACCTTAGCTTTGTCTGAGGAAGGCGCGGGGGGGTGGGAACACAATTGCTGATCCACATTGCTCTGATTGTGATGAAGGGGTAGCAATGTGTATGAGCTGGCGGGCAAATGTGTGCATAAGTCACGGCGTTTTGCAGAGGGGTCTTTGCACGCATAACGACAACATTGAAAAATATCCCGGAAGAACTATGCGCACACGGTTGCACCTGCTATTGATCGTGTAGTTTTGCCGAGAGAATTTTCACTTGCGCTTTTGGTAAAAATCTGGAACAGCCTGCCTGCTGGTCCCAACCCCGCCCGCACCCCAGCCCCCCTGCAGTGCCTCTCTCCATGTGCAAATAGGGAATGCGCGTAATTTAACACGCGTGTCAGCCGCGCAGTGTTCTAAAGGGCCGTTTCTTCAGGTGAAGCACTGCTTTACCTGCAGAAGTCCATCTGAAAATTACCCTAGAAATGGCCGGAAACAGTGATGTGGCAGAGATACAGTAGCACAGTGTCTGCCAGGATACCAACCTTCAGTAACCCTGGTGCAGCTTCCCATTGCAACACCTTACGTTTTTTAAGAACATAAGAAAATGCCATACTGGGTCAGACCAAGGGTCCATCAAGCCCAGCATCCTGTTTCCAACAGTGGCCAATCCAGGCCATAAGAACCTGGCAAGTACCCAAAAACTAAGTCTATTCCATGTAACCATTGCTAATGGCAGTGGCTATTCTCTAAGTTAAATGGCAGTGGCTATTTTCCAAGTTAAATTACTGCATCTCCTTGGTCATTGATACAGGAGTTATAAAATGACCAGATTATAGGTGAAAGGAGCTAACTGTCACGGCCTGGGGACATTTTTGACCTGAGCGCCTTGATTGGGTTGCATGGCCGTGCAGCAAGCTTGCTCTTCAAGGTCACACAGCAGGTGACCTCCATCCAGGCTGACCGGTTATTCTGCTGTTCCTGCGCAGTTGACTGGGGATCCCTATCCAGTTTTCTTTAAAATGTTTTAGCATTTGATACACTATATAATTCTTTCCTAAGAGTGCAAAGATGAAAGTCTGTTACGCTTCCCCCAGTGAGATGTAGGGAAGACACTGCCTCGCAATAATCTTTGGGGCAGATGGTAGGACGTACCTCACTGTGTGTGAGGAAAAGGGGACCCTTGGGCTGAGGTGTGGTTGGCGCAGCTTGTAACGGCCACAGTGACAGCTGGTGGACATGCCCCGAGTGGGACTAGCTGGAGCTTCACCCCTACCAACCGTCTCCCCTGCAGGTTGTGCCCTTGGGTTCTAATGGTCAGCAGGTCTTAGGAGGGTCCCTGGGGTAATAGCCAGAGGGATAGAGTCCAGGTCCAGGTGACTGTCGAGGCAGGCAGCAGGCAGAGAGGTCCAGTAGACAAGACAGAGGTCGGGGCAGACAGCTGTAGGTCAGGGTCCAAAGCAACAGGTCCAGGAGGCGATCCGGAGGGTCAGGGAACAAGCGGAGGTCAAGCCAAGGGAGACAGGGTGAAACAAGGGTGAGGTCAGGGACCGGGCAGGGGAGACAGACCAGGACACAGACCCCCACAGCAGGAGCACAAGTGAACAATGAACACGGGCAGACGCCGCACGGAGGAGCAGGTCGCTCAGGGGACTTGTTGCTGAGGCAAGGAGTGTAGTGCAAAGCAGGTTTAAAGGTCTAGAGGCGGTGACATCCTCCAAGAGCGACCCCCCCCCCCCCTGCATTTTCCCGCCTCGGTAGATATATTGTGCATGTGCTTGGGCACGTGTACGCCCAAGGCGTCCATTGCCAGGTCCCCGCGACGTGCGCTGTTCTGCTGCGAAGACGGAGCGCGAGTCTCTCGGAGAGAGCAGGCGGGGACCGTGGCTTTCTAACACTGTGCTCTCAGTTGTCCTTTGATGTACTATACCGCAGGAAGAAAAGCCTTATGAAACTTATTTACAACGCTGTGATTAATTTGGCCATGATAGACGAGTCTGCCCATTTTCCAGATCAGTGTAAGTGGCTCCTTTTTCTGCAGTGAAGCCTTCACGTTAAACCTTTTCTGGTGCTTTCAGCCTGGGCAGCGCTGCGCGGTCCTTTTCCAACACCTTTCCCAGATCTGTTCTGTCCGTTCCCCCCCCTGTAATTTCTTTGTGGACTGTGAATAACACTGGTGGGTATTCGTGGCGCTGGATGCCCCCCCCCCCCAGGTAGGATAGTAGGCTGTGTGTATTGCCCGAAACCTTCCTGCAGCAGGGCACTTGCCCTGCAGAAGCATTGCATTAATATTCATGAGATGGATTGGCTGTGTAAATAAGGTGCACCCGTCTATAAGACTGCTGCCTCTCCCCCCCCCCCCCCCCCCCCCGCATGACTGCCACAGAATTTGGGATTTCAGCACAACACAAGGACTCTGTTCGTGCCGCCATGTAACAATTCACTTTATAAAACATTTTTAATGCACAGACATGATCAGTGAAATCAGCCTCAATTATGTGGACACTTATGTGTCCGTCTAAGTGGACACTTACGTGTCCACTTAGACGGACACATAAGTGATGCCATGTGCGGTATATAAAAAACTTTTAAATAAATAAATAAATAGACATTCCCAATAAACAGTTGTTTGTTTATTTTTTTCTGGTTTGGCAAATTGATGAAAACCCTCCCAGTTAAACCGCACACTGTTCTGGAGAAGGGTACGTGTTGCCCGTGCAGGCCCTGGAAATACATCAGTGAATGGTAACTTTTCGGGGTTCCTAAGAGTGACAGTGTAGGGCCAGCCCCGGTGGCTCGGTGGCAAATGCATGCAGAGGACCCTGGATTTGCTTCTCAGGCCAGGACTCTGCTCCTCTGATCAGCCAGGGGTAGGATGAGGCTAGGAAGGCAGCCCATGGGGGGGGGGGGGCCACAGCTTAACGGCAAAACTTAGGTCTTACGTTGGTCAGGTCCTAGAGGGAGCTGAGGCTTGTGGCCCCCCAGCCGAAGGCTCCCGCTGCGCCGGCTGGGCTGAGTTGGAAGGGGGGAAAAGCCCCAGGCTGGTGAACGAAAGCTTACGGTGGCGCAGCCCAATTCCAGAGGCGAGTTCCAGTTGAGCTGAAATCCCAAAGGAGAGGGAGAAAATTGCAAGGCTAAGTAAATGAAAATAATGCATTCCTCTCTCCAAAGGTGAATTGCTAGAAATATAGTTTCACTGTATATTTTGGTATATGCTTTTTTTTTTTTTATGGACGATAGTAGTAGAAGTTTGGATCTCAATATACATCACCTCTGTAGCAGAACTGTCCATGCAGCGCGTTTGCGGTGGATGACTTGGTTGCATGGACAGGAACAATAAGTCCCATCTGGTCTGTCCAATTTACTTCCTGATGCAATGCCCACTTGATCCTTAGCTTCTCCTTTGCAACTTAGGGGTCCTCTTGCGCCGGGCTTTCTGGAGTTCTGTTACTGTTTCTAGCACCACTGGGAAGGGCGTTCCATTCATCTCCCATACCCTCCGTTAAAAAGTATGTTTTTAATGTTACTCCTGACTCTGCCCCCTCTGAATCTCTTGGGATTTTCTTTCCACCTCTTGTATATTTATACCTTTGAGGAATTTGAAAGTCCTCCTGCATATCTCTCCCATCTGTGCTCCCCTGTAGGGTATAAATGTTCAGGGGGCGTCTGCCTTCCAACCTCTTCTCCCCCTACCCCATCCCCATCTCACTGCTTGTGCACCCGCCTGCTTAGATGGGTCCTGGTTGTGTGATTTTATTTCATTTATGTATTTCCTATTATACTGCCTTGCCAGGTAGCAACACAATTTAAAAAAAAAAAAAAAAAGTTTGCAATACCTTGAATACTTGGCTTCGTGATGCTGTCATTCCACAGGATGGCGCCAAATCACCTCAAATCCATTACTTAGCTCTAGACTAGAGGCTGATGAGGCCTCCTGTTTCCATCCCCAAACAGGCCTGGTTTTCAGGATGACCATGGTGAAAACGCGTGAGAGATACGCGCGTCCATTTGGTGAACCAGGTACATATCTGTGCTTTCATGATCCCGAAAACCAGACCGATGTGGGAGCCACGAGGACCGGGACTGAGAGCCACTGGTCTGGAGAAAAGAAATGGGTTGTGTTTTTTTTGTTTTTTTCCCATGCTCATCCACTTGCTTTTCCAAAGTCCGGTCCGGATTCTGTGCTCCGTTGACAAGTCTCAGCAGAGCAAGGCGAGGGTGTGCAGTACAAGAGTGAAAAGCAGCAGGATGGGACAGAGCGAGGGGGAAAGCGCTGATATTTCTTACTACTGCCTGGAATGGTTTTAAGCTCTCAGCCCCAAAAGGAACAGGAGTTCTGCCTTGGGAAAGGGAATATAAATTCCATTATATTTCTTGTTTCCTGAAATCCAACATTCATACTGAGAGAGCAGTGTAGGGAAGGGCTTTGCTTGAAATTCTCCACATGGAGAAGACCCAAGGGGTTTAGGAATTATATGGGGATGGCATTTCTGTCCCTGTAAATCCCACTTCCAGAAACTGCAGTGTGATGGGGCTGGGTGAGCTACTTTCTCTCAAGGTAGGTAGATAGGTATTTGCCCCATCACCTCTCCCAGAATATTTGCCAGTTTCGGGTGAGTTTCACACTGTTACATTTGTTGTGACATTTCTCCTAGAGCATAGTTACACTTTTACCAGGAAGGGGCAAAAGCTTTTACAAAATGCCTGCTAGAAAGGAACCGAGGCATCTGCTAAGGTTCATGAAATAAGGTCAATTCCCAGAGGTCCACGCTGGTTGAAGCTCTGTCAGAGATTCAGCATGCAAACTGGCATCACGCTGCAAGAACTACCGGTGAGGGAAAACTTGGCCATGCCACGGCATGCCTGACCAGATACGTCAAGGCGAGATGCAACATACCATGCTAAGCCGAATCCCAGTGGGAAGCCATAAATAGCAATTGAAATCACAGCAGCCCTACCATAAAGTGTAGGGTTCACCGCTCCGTCCACACAGCGTCAGTTTACAAGGCCAGTATTTGGTAGCGGACTTTACTTGGTCTCTGTCTCGACCAGGATCCGACCGTTCTCTGGTTAAAGCCTGTTTAAATTGCTTATAAATTATTAGTTTTGCTGCCATCTGGGTTCGCAGATTAGCATAGAGCAGGTGAATTTATAAAGTCGGAAAACCCTCTGTCTCGGAGGCTTTAAAACGTAAGCGGTGTTTATCCGTAACTGCACAAATACTGAATACACAAATAGGCACATAGCCAAGGAAGGAAAGGCCAGAGCTCCTGCTAGTGATGCTGTGCATGGATCCACCGAACCTTTTTACTTGACTGCCTGAAGCATTTTTTTACTGCTCTCCTCGACCTTTCCCCTTCCTGTGGTTCAAGGATTCAGAGAGTTCCTCGTTCACACAATAACCGGTGTTCAGCACCTGCTTTGGGACTTTAACCACTGGGGAAGCTGCTGACCCACACGTTACTGTAGGTCATGTAAGTTCCTTACATATGGGGTTAAATCGCAGGCATTGCCAAAGGTGTGACAGGATGTTGACCTTGTTGCCAGTAGCAGAAAGGGGCTGGACGCCACTTGACCTTACCCTTCTAACCTCCGTGTTCTCCAGCATCCGCTGTTTGATATTTGTGCTCTCATATGCAGGACATTTTTCGTTAGGGCTGCCGTCTTCTTGGGTGCGATCTTGTAGATTGTGTTAAGAAGTCCCTTCGAGCTTTGTAGGCTGTGTGCCAAGACCCAGGAGACAGGCTTGTTTGTGCTCGCGAGGAGGTCGGTCCTTCCAAACTCCCATCAGAACGGGCTGCTCTAATCCCTTCTTTCAAAATGTCTCCATTGCAGGTGGCGCCTAGGAAGCATAAGGACGTACAATCCTGAGCAGATCATGCTGAGTGCGGCCGTGCGCAGAACCAGTCGGGATGTCAAGATCATGAAGGAAAAGTTAATCTTCTCAGGTACAGCCGCTACTATTGGATGAGGCCGATGGACACGCTGCGGACCAACGCTGACAATAAATAGAAAGTAGAAGCATGGAGGGTGTCCACCATCAGCTCGCCAAAAACATTTGTTAAAAGAAGATCAAGCAAGAAGTTAGTTAGAAGCAATACCTTTAATGGGCTACTAAATGGTTTAAGATTCAAGTTTCTTGACCTCTAAGGCTCTTCTGGCAGTTGCCTCTTATCTTAGTAATCCTGAAAGTTTGCATGTTAAAACATTTATTGGCTTACAAAAAGTGTATTGCTATCCAGTGAGGGAGGGAGGATATATTGTATGTTGACTTTGTCCTGCTACCGTGCTTTGTTGAGCTTATGTGCACGATCTTGCAGGCTTTAGCTTGATCCGGACCTCACCAGTTGATAAAATAATTGAAGTAGGCCTTAATGGTAAGAACAGACCTAGAGGAGTACATGGAGGTGCCCCCATCAATAAACACGTAAGAGAATGCTGTACATATCGGGGATGGGAGACCTAGATGATGTATGCAGTACTTGATATGTATCATCTAGAACTTTTTATTACCTTGCCATCGTGTGATGATATCGCAAAATGAAAACCAGATTTGATTATACACATTAGGTCGTAACAGTAATTGAGACACATGGCTTGCCCAGTTCTGCTTGTTACCTGCATATTCTCATTGGAGATCTTAAAAGGATTTATGTGTGTAAAATTGTTACACGTTGAAATGCACTTTTGAAAATTGCCACGATGTATTCCACTTTTATGCACGTAACTCCTTTGAAAATTACCTTCATTATGTGTAGTCGCTTCTAGTCTAGAACAAAACAAAAATACTTAAACATTCTAATAGCAAAGGCGTAAACTAATTTTTTTTTCTTTGGGTTCTAGCTCAGCTTTAATTAAACACCGTGTAACTTGTGTGTTGTAAAACACATTTTTACTGACAGCTATTATGGGTAAACCGGGCAAAACAATTTGTGCAGTGCGAGTAACGGAACGGGATTGTCTCTTCGTCTCCATTCGTGCTGCCTCTGAGGGCTCAGTTTATTTTATGCTTCACTAAAATAGGAGCGCGAGGATTAAAATAAAAACACCCTGGATACCAAATCAATGAACAGTGCAAGGAAGATCCAAGGTCCCCCCCCCAAAAACTGCAGTCATGCCACTCCACACCGCTAAGCGAAGGACCCGGGTTGGATTCCTGGGTCAAGTCCTTTGCTCCTGGGATTGGCCAGGGCAGTGGATGCTGCAGAGAAAGCACTGGTAACCCCTGGGAGGTGGGGGGAGGGAGGCCCAGTTGTCATGGCAATGCATTGTAAATTGCCAAAAAGAAATCCAACATGGAGAGACCTAGTAGGAATATGCATTAAGATGTCCTATTGCATGTCTCCATTGTTAAGGATAATAGAGAGGACAATTTTCAAAGCAATTAAATAGCTGTCCCTTAACTCAATCAGCCAAAAGTACAGAGTTTCCCAATGCATGGGCTTCTAGTTGCATTTAGGGGAGGTGTTCCCTGGGGTATCGGGAAATAACGCGCCCGTGGGATTGGATTTTCAAATTTGTACTCTGTGCTCTCCCTTGAAATTTTGCCCACACGTGTAGCAGATGAAGAGTCCTCGGCTCCTTTGCACCCATGGGCAGTATTCAAAGGGTAATAATGCACTTGCTTTCCATTTGAAAATTAGGTGCAAGGTCCATGGCATATGGTTAAGGATGATGATAAAATCTCAAGTGTTGACATTGGAAAATCATTTTGGTTTGTTTGCTCTGACCTGCCAGTGCTTTAAACTTCGTGCATGACTGTAGCCTGACCTGATGGCCATGTCCCCCTCTAAACGAGCTCTCTCATCCCAGCAAGGCTCATAATTAGTGCCATCCGCTTCTCATTCGTTGGTGTCCTCTTATCATGTCTGTATTCGAGTACGAGAGAGGGTGGCACAGAGTGCATAAGGCCATCTTGATAATTCCTAGCTACATCCCAAAACCATGGCGGGTAGGCCAAGGGAATGGGGGTGAGAGAGCAGGGGAACGAGGGAGCGTATGCCTAGATGGAGAGAGAGAGAGATTTTTGGCTCTAGACAGTGACAATCTAACACCAGTTGAGAAGCTGCAAAAGTCTTCTAACGAGATATCCATGCAATGACACCTCTGAGCTCCATATTCTGTGTCGCAGCTTCACCTCGGGTCTGGACGCATTGGATTTCTTTTCTCCTTCGTTCTTTATTCCCTGATAGCAGATCACAGGTGCCGTGGGTGTGTTGAGTTTAAACCTCCTTTGTGGTCTGCTACGCTTTTTTTTTTATTATATGTAGACTCCGGCATTGCTGTAATGCTCGCAGTGGCGTATTGATAGAATAACAGCAGCGAGGGGCTTTTCTCCTCCTGAATGATAAGATAAAGGCCACTATAAACAAAACACTACATGCGTGCCAGGTGAGGGAAAATTCAGGCACACAAAGACCGATGGCATTATGAGGGCAATGTACAAAGCCATCAAGGAGGGTAAACGGCGATTTACCTGCCTGAATCGTCCATCTTGAACTTGCTCTCCTTTAATGCAACTACACGTTGCACGCAGTTTGATAGCGCACATGCTTTTCAGCCTTGTTGAGAGGGGACATTCCCGAGGGAACGTATTTAGATAGGGGGAAGGAAAAGGATGAGTGGGGACGGAATCACCAAATCTCCATGTGGACTCTTCCAGCAGAATTCTACCCACACGTAAAGCAACAGGTTTCATCAGGAAAGCACCCACAAGTACTTTGGCTTTTGAAATTCAGGACAGAGTCTGTGAGTAAAAGTCCCTGTGCGCTTTGCCCCCAAAACTGCCCACTAGGTTTGTCCATATTACATAGCATAGTTTTCATGATTCTCCAACTTTATCATTATGCACTCAAGACACAACAAGATCCTTCTACGTAGGTCAGTTGTGCTCACGTTTATTTATCTCAATTGACCTATATCTTGATGGACATCTACAAATCATGAAATGTTCATCCAGGAGGTAGTAAATACATGTGTGTATCTGACCTTGTAGCACTTACATCGTTGGCTCCGGTATTTCAGCTGAGGCTGCAGTCCATCCTGCCCAGTTCTGACCGATGACCCGATTGTGGAGGGGAGTAGCACACTCCAGGATGGGAGGTTTTAAGGGTTCTGATGCCCGGTCCTATTGCAGCAAGGCTGAATGGTTTCAGCGTTTGGGAAGTACATTGAACACCGTTTCACCATGCACCTTGCTGCGTTTTGCTTTGGTCTATATTGAAAATAAAATAACCCGGGGACTGTTAGAATGCCTTTATCTTGAGTTTAGAGCACACGCTGAGGTCCTCCTCCATTTTCCTACGTGCATTGCTATTGGCCAGTGTCTCATAATACGTTGAACGGTCACCTGCTACTTGCCCGACAAATCAGAATGCTTGCCTTTTCTCAGCCAATTTTATAAAATCTAAAACCACTCTGCAACAGCAACGGTGGGAGAAAGTTTAGCGTTTTTTCATACTTAATAGCATCCATGCATACTGTAACTATAATGCACAGCCGTTGTCTGTTAAACATACCAGACTTCTTCCGGCAGGGAAGGGATTTTCAAAGCTAATTAGTGGCTTTGTCTTTCTGCTTCTTCCTGAAGAGTAAGAACGAGCTCTATAAGCAGACATTATAAGTTCTTAAACGCCCCTTCCCCCCTCCGCACAACACACAGTTTTGTTTTGTTTTTATTTTGGTACGGTCTGCAACTTCATTTTCAATTTCTTTTTTTTTTCATTCCAGAAATAAACAACGGCCTGGATAACGCGGAAGATCTCTCCTTGTGTTCAGAAAGCAGATACGACGGTTACTCCAATGAAGTTGTCACCCCCATGGACCGTCCAGACGGAAGGATGCGCATGGATTAAGAGGGATTTTTGGCACAAGAACTGTGCTCTTATTTAATAATAATAATATATTACACCTGCGATCTCCGGGACAGGAATATTTTATGGAACTACTGAACATACTGACGTTTCTTTGTGTGTATGGTTTTTTTTTTCCCCTCCCCCCATGATGATGATGGGTGCTGATCTGGACTGCGTTACCGACTTAAATATATAGAGAAAGTCCTTTTGGTCCCTTGTGTCCTTGTGATTGCCAGGGTTTCTGAACAAAAGCCCTCGTGCAGCAAATTGGTCAAACGGAAGAATTCTGGAAGAGCGGCCGGCAATAACTTTTTACCTGCCCCCATCCCCCCACGTGGTACCTTTACCAGAGCTCAAGTTCACATCGAAACGTGCAACGTCCCCTGGGTAAAGGAGGAGGTAGAGGTGTTTCCTGTTCTTGTTCTTGTTCTGGATAACACGGTTCAGTTTATGTAAATTAATTGTTTGGATTTACAGGGCCGTGTCCAATAGCGTCGAGTACATAAAATAGACAAAACAGATGTTCATAACATGGCACCCCTTCCATTACATCTCCTCCCCCACCATCAAAACCCATCATCCAACCTGGGTGTCTACCAAGTATACAACAAGGTATGAAAAAAATAGCAATATAAAGAAATAGAAAACCATTCCAGCCCTGGATGTACACCAGCAAGAGCATACGATAGTACAATGGATGACGATGTTAAGTATACACATTCCTTCTTGCGAAAGAGTTCAAAAGCGAAGGGTATCACAAATGCATTTCATCCCTCCTCCTCCCCCCATGTCCTTGAATTTCTGAGTCTTTCGCTGCTCTGGCCCATGTCTTCTAATCCATCAACCTTCAATCCAACATGCGTGTGGACCACTGTCCTAGAGGCGGAGCTTCCGGGCGCAGCCAATTAACCAAAATACATTTTTTGGCATGCACCAAGCCCAGTTGCTTCAGTTTATGTTAATGCAAGAGCTCAGAGGCTGAGGGCTTCTCAGTGCACCCCCCAGCGATGATTTGATTCTCAGTGAAAATGTTTCTTCAGGGTTGGGGAGGAGTCTCGCATTATTTTGGGAACAAAAACTGCAGAAGCATTGTGTCAATTCCAGAAAGCCATTTATATCAGGTCCAAAAAAAAACCCCACCTCAAAGAAAACACTGAAACTTTTTTATTTCTTAAACAGATAACAAGGTTTACAGATCCAGGGAGAGAACAAATATAGCCATACGTTAAAACAGGGCTGATACCACTGACCCCTCTCCTTGTTATAATGAGCTGAATAATGGGATTCAAACCTGCCCCGTACAGCGTTGTAAAACGCACTTTCTTCTTGAGAGAGCACATCGGTTTCTCAATACAAATAATTGCTTCCTCTAGCGAGGGCGGTCCCTTCCACAACTGAGCAACTGTGACCCTTGCAGCCAGTAACATCCGATTCGCTTGCAGCCGTTGCTCGCCTCCCACTGAGACAGATTTCCAAACTCCCAGCAATGCCACCTGCGCTGAAGCAGTGATGGCAGTAGCGATAACGCATGAAAATTTCCCCCCAAAACTGCCATCCGTAAGTCTTGTATTGTCCACCACATATGCAAGTGGGATTCCCACCATCCACCTTCCCTCCACCCCCTAGCCAGGGTTTATATTCAGAAACGGGGGTGGGGGTACAAATAAGTCTAATGCAGTAGTCTAATCATAAAATCAACTTTCCTGGTAGATGGAGATATCAAACTCCTCCTTCCACAGTAACTCCCAATCCTTTGCATCCAGAAGAATCAGTGTTCTACTTCTCATTTAAGTTATGTACCCTTGTCTCATCTCCCCCTTAATTTCAAAAGACTCCTATACACCAAAGAATAGGCTTTAACCTTGCATTTGGGGCCTTTTCTAAAAATAAAAAAATCCCGCTCTCCACCACATTGAACCACCGTAAAATCCAGCAGACATTCTTCAGCTTGGACAAAGCGTGCAAAAGCCTAACGTACTGTGAATGTCTGCTAGCAGATGTTTGGTAGCTGCTCAAAGGATACCACCTGGTCCTCCTATCCAACCTGCCCAATTTATGCAGCAGTCCCAATCCAAAGTGTTATCAAACGTGAACTATCAGAAATCACAGAATTGTAGTGTATCAAGGAGAGGGGAGAAACGTCTCCTCCCCTAACCGTCCGCGCATTTGGCACCACGCTGGCAGAGAGTGGGCTACATCTCAGTTATGCCTGTAAGTTATCCTGGTCATCGGACGTGCAGAACATAAAACCACCAAATGTGCCACCTCCTTACCCAACCACAAATGCTCTCACTATCTAACCATCCAGAGGAGCTCCAACTATCCAGCCGGTCACACACAGGAAGCAGCCAAGCTACCCAGAAATAGAGCTGAAGGTTCTGCAGTGCCATACCCTCATCTCCCTTGTATTTCAGCAACTGCAGCACGCTGAGCTTGAGCTGGGCGTCTTGCTCGTCCATATGAAATTAGAGATTAAACCATGTGGTTCCCTGAATATCCACTCCCTGAATAGCACAGGGAGCATGCGGAAATAAAATATAACAAATGTGGCAGCACATAAATTTTTAAAATATGAGTCCTCCCTGACCAAGCCATAGGCAGTTCCTTCCATGTGCCCAAACCAAACCTAAGCTCAGTGAGAACCAGGTTGTAAATCACACTAAATAAGTTGGCCATCGTTCTGGGTACCCCAAGCCCTAAATATTTTAGCTTGGTTGCTTGCATTTTAAATCTGGCCAAGCAAGTAGGCATGGCTGACCGAAGTCCTATAGGAAAGACCTCAGACTTGTTAATATTGACCTTGTAGCTTGAAGTCTGTCCGTACTGATCTAAAATTTCTAAAATCAGCAGAGCTGATTTATGAGCGTTGGACACATAAGAGCACATCATCCACATTCAGTGATATCTTGTGAGAATGTCCCCCAGTGTTGAGACCCGAGATCCTATTAGTCTATCTAATAACCTGAGTCAGGGGTTTAATTACTAGGTTGAACAATAGAGGTGGAAGGAGATGTCCCTGCCAAGTACCCCGCAAATTAGAAAACAGGAGATGGATAGTCCTTGCCCTAGGTTTCAAGGAGAGAGCATCTATCTATGCCATAAATGAAGATGGAAACTGAAATTTCACCAGCATCTACAAGATCTTGATGTCTATGACTATATGCCCCACATTCAGTCAGACAATTATCTTTTTTGGGAGTACTATCATGTTTGCATCTAACAAGCATCCCATGTCTATCTGACCTGTAAGATGGTTAAACAAATTAGCAAGTAAGGAGGAAAGCAAAAGCAAGAAATATTTGTTCCACTCCAATGGATGCCCATCTGGCCCAGGATATTTGCCTGAAGATCAAGACATAATAGCATGATACAATTGCCATTGTTCTACCGTTAACACCGGGAGCTGAATCAAAGCTTAAAAAGGCCTTCAACATTGCTCTATCAAAGGGGTGATCGAGGGTGTATAAAGTCTGATAAAAATGAATAAAAGCCTCAGAGATCTCTAAAGGGAGTTAGCAGTCCCAACCAGATGGCCATCTGATTTTACGGACAAAGGCCTTTTGCAGCTTTCTTTGTATTGGACAAACTAGAAGCGTACCCACTTTGTCACCTTGCATACAATATTTCTGCTTAGAAAGCATAAAGACAGGATGCTACCGAGAGGAATATAGCTGCCCACATACACACACACAGGGGCAGATTTTAAAACATGCGCGTGGTGTACATTTGTGCGCTCAACCCGGCGTACATGCGCGCGCAGCCGCACGCATGTTATAAAATCAGGGGTCGGCGTGAGCCCTCGGGGAGACCAGCTGGCTTTCCCTGTTCCCTCTGAGGCCGCTCTGAAATAGTGGCCTCGGAGGGAACTTTCTCCCCCCCCCCCCCCCCCCCGTACCTTTATTTCACAAGTTACACCTGCCGGCCGACTGCTGACACACAATCTCCCGGCCCAGCAACCTTGCAGAGGCCTCTGGCCACGCCACCGGACCGCCCTGCCGCGCCCCCAGCCCGCTCCTGGACCACCCATTTCTTATGAGGGGGATCGGAGGGGCAGTCTGGCCCCTTGCCTAATTTTGGATCCGGATGGATAGGAAATAAGGTCAGAAGGGGCAGTTGGCTCCATGGGTAATTTTGCTTTGGTGGTTAGGGGAGAGAGATGCGGAGGAGCTGTCTACACACCATAGGGTACTTTTGCTTTGGTGGGTTGATAGGAGGGGCTGTCAGCCCAGCAGTTAGCTTTGGATTTCATTTGATGGAAGAGAGAAGGCTTGCTATTGTAACATGTAGATTTGGCCACCCAAGTTAAGCGACTTAAGTTCCCCTGACCTGACGTCCGCCCCTGCCTATTTAGCTTCCTAAATTTAGGTGTCTAGTGATAAATAGGCGTCAAACGTTATTACTGAACTCATGGTTTTTTTTCAGAGAAACCAATTTAGGTGCCTAAACCCTTTCAAAATTGACTTCTATGTGTATGCATGTAAAGATATCAATGCATACACACGTTTATATGTTTGCACTGATTTATGTGCAAGAAAAAACAAAATCTCATCTGCTTTCAATTGGATCCATACCTTCACCACATGTTCTGTTGTTATAGAGGACTGTAATTCAAACTGACAGTCTCTTAGTGCAGTGCCTGAAGAGAGCACAGAGCCACATACCCTTTCACTTGGTACGGAGGAGAAGGAAGTGCGAGGAGCCTCCTATCAGGCCCCATGTGAGAGACGTCCACCAACTCTCACCCGGGCTAATAAGGAGGCAACCATCTTCTGGCCCTGCGACATAGCTCCCAGGACCTCAGGACACACCTCCCAGCATCTCAGGGCACACCTCCCAGGACTTCGCCACACACCTCCTAGCACCTCGGGGCACACCTCCCAGGACCTCGCCACACACCTCCCAGCAACTCAGGGCACACCTCCCAGGACCTCAGGACACACCTCCCAGGACCTCAGGACACACCTCCCAGGACCTCACCGCACACCTCCCAGCACCTCAGGACACACCTCCCAGCACCTCAGGACACACCTCCCAGGACCTCACTGCACACCTCCCAGCACCTCAGGGCACACCTCCCAGGACCTCACCGCACACCTCCCAGGACCTCACCGCACACCTCCCAGGACCTCACCGCACACCTCCCAGCACCTCAGGACACACCTCCCAGGACCTCAGGGCACACCTCCCAGGACCTCAGGACACACCTCCCAGGACCTCAGGACACACCTCCCAGGACCTCGCCACACACCTCCCAGCACCTCAGGACACACCTCCCAGGACCTCACCGCACACCTCCCAGCACCTCAGGGCACACCTCCCAGGACCTCAGGACACACCTCCCAGGACCTCACCGCACACCTCCCAGGACCTCAGGACACACCTCCCAGGACCTCACTGCACACCTCCCAGCACCTCAGGACACACCTCCCAGGACCTCACTGCACACCTCCCAGCACCTCAGGGCACACCTCCCAGGACCTCAGGACACACCTCCCAGGACCTCACCGCACACCTCCCAGCACCTCAGGGCACACCTCCCAGGACCTCAGGACACACCTCCCAGGACCTCACCGCACACCTCCCAGGACCTCAGGACACACCTCCCAGCACCTCAGGACACACCTCCCAGGACCTCACTGCACACCTCCCAGCACCTCAGGGCACACCTCCCAGGACCTCAGGACACACCTCCCAGGACCTCACCGCACACCTCCCAGGACCTCGGGACACACCTCCTAGGACCTCGGGACACACCTCCCAGCACCTCAGGGCACACTTCCCAGGACCTCTCCACACACCTCCCAGGACCTCAGGACACACCTCCCAGCACCTCAGGGCACACCTCCCAGCACCTCAGGGCACACCTCCCAGGACCTTACCGCACACCTCCCAGGACCTCAGGACACACCTCCCAGGACCTCGGGACACACCTCCCAGCACCTCAGGGCACACTTCCCAGGACCTCTCCACACACCTCCCAGGACCTCGGGGCACACCTCCCAGGACCTCACCGCACACCTCCCAGCACCTCAGGACACACCTCCTAGGACCTCGGGACACACCTCCCAGCACCTCAGG
Organism: Rhinatrema bivittatum; assembly: GCF_901001135.1. NCBI lineage: Eukaryota > Metazoa > Chordata > Amphibia > Gymnophiona > Rhinatrematidae > Rhinatrema > Rhinatrema bivittatum. The sequence goes on from NC_042619.1 coordinate 24,363,841, forward strand.
GCACACTTCCCAGGACCTCTCCACACACCTCCCAGGACCTCGGGGCACACCTCCCAGAACCTCGCCGCACACCTCCCAGCACCTCAGGACACACCTCCCAGGGCCTCGCCACACACCTCCCAGGACCTCAGGCCACACCTCCTAGGACCTTGCCACACACCTCCCAGGACCTCAGGGCACACCTCCCAGAACCTCGCCACACACCTCCCAGGACCTCGCCACACACCTCCCAGCACCTCAGGGCACACTTCCCAGGACCTCTCCACACACCTCCCAGGACCTCGGGGCACACCTCCCAGAACCTCGCCGCACACCTCCCAGCACCTCAGGACATCTCCCAGGACCTCGCCACACACCTCCCAGGACCTCAGGCCACACCTCCTAGGACCTTGCCACACACCTCCCAGGACCTCAGGGCACACCTCCCAGGACCTCGCCACACACCTCCCAGCACCTCAGGACACACCTCCCAGCACCTCAGGACACACCTCCCAGCACCTCAGGCCACACCTCCTAGGACCTTGCCACACACCTGTTGAGAAACCACTGCTCTAGAGACCCAGTGTAGGAGGACTTACCCATGCACATTCATTGTGGATATCCTGAAAACCTGCAGAGGGACAGGGCTGGGAAGTTAGAGACTCCACAGGATCCCTTTGGGTGAGTTGAGTTTTTTTCATCAGATCTTCAGTATTGCAGGGCGCATTGGATCACCCCACGAAAGGGCTACACTTGCTCACCTTTGGTGCACGTAAAAGTCTTCCAGAGCCAGATGCCCTTGCACTATATTATCATCGCTGCCTCTTTCCATAATATGCATTATAAGTGCCGGGAACTTGTAAATTCATATCTGCAACTATCCAATAAGAAAATGTCTTTCTAAATGTATTCAAATCACACTAAAGAAAATTCCTGGTAGAATTCAATAAGATTATGAAAATATAAATTTCTAGGACCTTTGTATGGGCGACCAACTAATAAATTAAGGCTGCTCGGTTTCACCTAAGGTCCATTACTGATGTAATTTTTTTGGTATGTTTTGTAAACCTGCATTTAAAAGAAAAGGGCAGCGGGATCATTCTGTGTTGAACTTGAAAAACTTCCAAAACAAACCAGCGCTTATCTCAAATTCTACACAGAATGATCACGCTGCCTTTAATTTATTATTTGGTCGCCCATATAAACATCCTACAAATTTATATTTTCTTAATCGTATTGAATTATGCCGGGAATTTTCTTTAGTGTGATTTGGATGTCATTTTCCTGGGTTATGGCTTTTTTTTTTTTAGCTCTTGTGTGAGATTTGTTATCTCTAAATTTGTCAGATCCCCATCTACACCTAAGTTTTTCTTTTCTTGGTTAGGCCTTGGTTTTCAGTTGCTGCTCCTCTTTGAGTGTAGAGAAACTTCTAGAAAGTAATGGTAGAATTGTGCGGGTAGGGGGAAAGCCTGCATGTATCTTAAACATCCAGATTTTGTTTTCAAAGGGATTCATGTATGTGCAGTTGTGCACAAGTCCAAACTGCGTCCCACATCACCAATGTGTGTAAAGGTCTGTGCGAAGTTGGGTCACATTCACGAGCCCTTGCCTCTTTTGTACCATTCATTCACATGCATAAAATTGCGTTTTATGTACAGAAATGTTTTTTGAAAATCAGGACCCTAGGGTGCACTGCTTTGGCAAACGAAGGACCGACTCAAACTAACTGGAATAACCAGAGCACAATGACATTATATCCACATGCTGCTGCTACTACTACTGCTGTTTATCACCTCTAAATTACTACTAGGAAAGTCTCTTCCAGATATAAGAGATGCACTTTCACTTGTTTTTTCTTTCATTTTGTTTAGTGTGCCTTCATTTTTTAAATGTTTCCTAAAATGATTAGTGTACGCTAAAGCAATTTAGCACGTTGAATGGTTTTAGTGCATGCTAACTTGCTTTAGCATATGCTAAAAAAAAAAAAAAAATTAACACGTGTTAAAAATGAAACAAAACAAAATAGACAAAACGTAACAACATAAGACAAAAAAAAAAAAAAAAAAAATCAAATCAGTTTTTTTCCCTGCACATCTCTAGTGTTCACCCAGAAGCCATTTCAGCAACCTGCCATGAGTCATCTTTCAGCCCTAGATCTAGAAGAGGCATCATGAGAGATTTAGCGGTCTGGATGGGGGTTTGATCAAAATTCATTTTGTACTTTCCAGTAAACTGTGTTCTGGTTAGCTCCGCCTTTTCATTTGAATGATGTGCTGGGCTGGCATTGTGTTTCAAGGGTGATGGGAGGGAGATGTGACCACAAAAGGGGCCGTACAGGGGTTTGAATTCAATGCTAAAGAAAGATATTATGCTGGCTTGGTATTTATGGTGAAACAGAGCCTACCAAACCTGTCCTATTGTGACCCCCGTGGCCAGTTGGGCTTTCATGCATAAGAAATATGTACATACAGTAGGTTGTGGTGACTTACATGCAAACCTGTCATGCATTTTCATTGTGGATATCCTGAAAACTCGACTGGCCGGAATAGTTGGCTTTTGAAAGCAGACTACTGCCAAACCCAGCTGTGGCCAGAGTGCAGCAAGGGGACTGAGATACACAAAACCACGTACACCTGAGTAATTTTCAGTACTTTTTTTTTTTTTTTTGCTATTCTTTTATTAGACCCCCTTATGTTCCCCCTTGAAGGAACAAAAGCACCTGTGGACAGAATAAGGGCAATCGTTTTGCTGTTTTTTGGAAGGTGTCGTTTCAGTAGAGTGTTGGTAGGTTACGCCCACCCTGGTTTTTAGAGATCTCCTTCCCTGAATCCACACTTCAGTTTTCCATGGTGGTCTTTTTGAATTAACACCAATGTGTAGATGGGGACTAAATAAAAAAAATGATCAACCAACTCTGGTCGGCAGTACTAACTCCAGTGTAACAACAACTAAAGGAAGGTGTGAGCAAGCCTGAGGGTGTGTCCTGCTATGCTTAGCTAGAATCCCCTGGACAGTTCATTCATCTTACCTTCTAAACAATTTCTTTTTAGAATTTTTTCAAGAAAGCATATAAAACAGATGTGCATAACAGTACGAAGGGTTAGTGAATAGCGAACCCAACAGCAAGGCTGGTGTTTCGCTGAAACTAACTTCCTCAGGGGTAAAACGACATTTGTGATCCACTACGACTGTTATCTGCAAAATAATGGAGAATTTCAAAACAAATCCAAAGAGGAAAAAGAACTAAACTACTTATCTGTACGCCAGAATTACCATTCATAGCAGGGCGTGTGGTCTCATGGAAGTGTCTCAAAATGATTGTTTTTAATCAGGTTTTTGTTTTTGAAGAGAATACTGGCAGGCTGATGTCACTGCAGGTGTATATATACTGTGCTGTCAGCTTTGCTCCGTCTCCATCTGCTGGTAGCGGTGCAGACCCACTGGTCCTGAATCCATCTGCCCAGATTAAGGAAAAGGAAATTATCAGGTAAATAGTAATTTGTCAATAAAACAAGGGGTGCCGTAAGTCCTATGTAGTAAGTAGACCACAAGTTCCGTTCATCTTGCATAAATAGCAATATGATGTGCAGAGGTCCAGGTAATTTTTCAGGTTTTAGAGTCCAGGGCTGTACCTAAATCCGTGTTCCAAGCAATCAGCTTTTGGGAAGTGACATATATCAGAAACTTTGACTTGCTTATGATGTATTAATAAACATAGCTAGCTAACTGACCCTATAACTTTAGGAGATTACCTTCAGTTTCACTCTGAAGCAGTTTCTGTGGCTGGAAGTTTCGGAGGCAGTCCTGCTGAAGGGAACATTCATTCATGGCCCCTGTTGCTTGCGAACTAAGGAAGTTTGAACCCTGGAGAAGAAAAAGGCAGGTTCAACATGAGCAGCCAAGTAAGAGGCAGGACTTCCTTAACATGCAACCTTCGGCTTTGTCACAGGAAGGGGCAGGTGTGATGTCCCGAGAGTCATAATTCAGCTGGTGTGAATGGACTTCTTCCTCTGGCTGTCTCCCTGAACCCCCTCCCCCTGCTACTTTTAACAGGCCGGACATGCATATGCAAAAGTTCATGTATATTCAAACAGGAGCACGAAAAAGGGGTCTCCTTCATTTCAGAGAGCTGGACCTCCCTTCTGGTCCATGGCAGCTCCTGGCCAGGGCATGTGCTCTTGGTCTTATAACCTCTTTACCAGCAAGCTGCCCTGGCTGTGGCAGAGCTCACCTGTAAGCCAACCTGTCTGATAAACTCACCTTTATGAATCGGCTGTTCTTGTCTCCGGGCAGATTTGGGCTCAATTCCCAATCTGGGACCTGTCCCTGATATACACAACCTGGGCTGTTTCTTAGGTCAGTGTTTATGGAGAGAAGCTCTGTTCCTTCAGAAAAACTTAGTTAAACAGGCAGGACAGGTAACTCAGTCACATTTTGTTATTCTGGCCAAAGTTCCTCATCTTTGTTTTTCTGCTGAAATACATGTCTGTGTCCGTCATGTGAAGTTCATATTTTGTTGCACACAATGGAACCGCTGGTCTCTCCTACACTGCCGCCACAAATAGCTGTTTTGGGGGTCTTGCCATGGGCTGAATGAAGCTTAGAGGCCAGAGATTCCCCACCCCTGTGATAGGCATTCAAAGGTATAAATTGGGCCTGAAAGAATGCTCTAGAACAGTGATGTTCATCCCCCCCAGCCCCAGAGACTAGCTGGCCAATCAGGTTCTCAGGATCTCCACAATGAATATGTATGAGATATTGCCTTCACTGTATGCAGGCCTATCTTTTGCATATTCACTGTGGATATCCCAGGGCCAGCGCAAGGGTAATAGGCGCCCTAGGCAAACCTTCTGCCTTGTGCCCTCCCCTCCCTGGTCCAGGCCCTGACTCCAGCCCCAACCTCATTCACTCAGACAGGCCCCCTCTCTTACACACACTTAGGTTCCTTTCCTCATTCACATGCGCACCCTTACACATGCTCTCCCTCTCTCTCACTAAAACCGTTGTTCTCTTGTAGACACACAATCCCTCACACAAACACAGGTTGCCGCTTGTGGTCCATCGAAATTCTGCTTCTCTCGGCCACAAGCCAGGATGAGTGCTGCTCGCAGTCCGCCGAGTCACTGCGTTTCTCAGCTGCAAGTAGAGGATAGGCTCCGCTCGCGGCCTGCCGAGCCTCTACGCTTGGCCATGAGTGTGATGGGCTCCACTCGCAGGCCTACATGGCTGCTCTTCGCCGCCCCCTAATGGCTGGCACCCTAGGCGACTGCCTAGTTCACCTATTGGGGCCCACCGGCCCTGGAATGTCCTGAAAACCCAACCACTCGGGCAATTCGTGAAGACCAGGTTGAGAAGCACCGCCCTGGAGCAAAAGATCATAGTATGAGGCTCTAGGGTGGGTCGACTCAGGAGCAATATCAGAAAATATTTCTTCATAGAAAGGGTAGTGACTGAGACAAACTTACAGAATTCAACAAAGTAAGTGATAAGCACAAAAGATTACTCTTACGAAGAAATGAGAGGAAAGCTAATGATAAACAGGGGGGTCTATGGCAGAGGTTCCCAAACCTGTCCTGGGGGACCCCCAAGCCAGTCAGGTTCCCAGGATATCAGCAATGAATATGCATGAGAGAAAACTTTTATGCTATGGAGCCAGTGCATGTGTAACCCAGGGGGTTAAAAATTTAAGGTGGGGGGGGGGTATCTTTTTTTTTTTTTTTCCCAATAAAGAGGAACAATGAGGGACTTGGAAAAATCAATATAAATTTATTTTACCTGGCTGTGTCTGTGAAGCTGCTGGGAAGTGCCTCCTTTGGTGTGACAAAGCCCAGGTGTAATTAGAAGCTGTTGGCCCTTGCTGGAGGACGCAGGATCCCGGGGGCCCATGGCCTGATGTGAGACGGCTGGGCTGCCAGAAAAGCAGCGTCGTGGCAGGGCGTGGGACCGCTTCAGTGATGGTTCTCCCGGTTTCCCCTGCAGCTCCGCAAGGTGCCATTCCCCACGGCTCCAGGAAGGGGGGGTGAGCCGGCAGCATTTTCCTTCCCGGGGTTGGGGGTGAGTGAGAGGGGGAAGTCTGGCCAGGGCCGCTGAGCAGCTGAATTCCTTCAGCGGCAGCACCGGGGGTCGCTGCTGCTGTCAAGCGGAGTGAATTCCTTGGTGTTGGGGGACCTGGAGGGAAGTCTCCGGCGCCGACAGCATGGCAAGGCTGCAAGCGGAAGAGATAGCGGAGGCCACCTCCGGTCTCACGGCAGAAACGGGGGCACATTTTACATGCAAATAAAAATTTAAACCAAGCCTCACAAAAATAACCCCATACTACAGGGGCTTGACAATGATGAATCTTATATCCTGGTTCTAACAGACTTAAAAGCAGCCTTCGACACCGTGGACCATACCCTGCCTTGCCGTCAGATGAGAAAAATTGGACTAGACAGAAGTTTCCTAAAATGGTTCTCTTCCTTCCTAGCTGACAGGACATTCCAAGTCAAACTGGGTAACCACTTATCTGACACTTTTCCCTATCGATACAGGTGTTCCCCAGGGTTCAGCACCATCGGCAACACTTAACATTTATATGCTTCCTTCGTGTACGCTACTAGCAAATCTGGGAATTAACTTCTTCCTGTACGCTGATGACGTACGGTTCTGCATTCCTTTCGCCAAATCAACTGATAATACGGCGGCGTCACTCTCGGGTACGCATGAAGGCCATAGAGCAAGAACTGACCCAGCTTAAACTGACACCAAACACAAAAATAAAACTGAAATTGTGTGGCCAAGGAGAAACTCCTCTCCAGTCAAACTGCCACCCCTAGACACCCTCTGAACAAGTACAGGATCTAGGAATACAGATGGATGAGAACATCACAACGAAAAAGGACATAAATTAATTAAAACAGGATTAGATACTCCAAGCTGCGAATATTACATCGGATGAAACCTTTACTAACATTGCAGGACTTCCGCACTGTTTTTACAAACACTAATTTTCTCCGACATGGATTACTGCAACTCCCTATTACTAGGCCTATCCTCTGGACTCCTAAAACCACTGCAGTTACTACCAAACGCCTCTGCAAGGCTCCTATTATTTGACAAGGAAATTTGACCACACCCCCCCCCCCTCGCTGATAGCTCTGCCCTGGCTGCCAGTACAAGCCAGAATTCATTAGGAAGTACTAACACTAACTTTTAACATCGTGGATGAAAGAAACCCCTGCTTAATAAGTGTGAATCTACAACCATTCACACCACAGCCAACACTAAGATCGCAAAATAAAGGGCTACTAACTTCTTAAAACAGACGCGTAACCCTTCCCCACCCGGCATGTAAATGAACGAATTAGCTGTATAATGAAGGAATTAGCTATTCCCCTCCGATACCGTAACGCGCGCTCAGGTTATCTCATTAGTAACGCACTGTTTTGCCGCGGCCGTAACGTGTTAGTTTACCGCCTCCCCCTAGTAGGAGTTAGGACTGTGAGTCTAGTAACAAATCCATCGACACCGCTTAAGACACTCAAAAACAATAAAACACAATAAAAAAAAAACGATACAGAGATGATCGAGAAAATGTAATGATGTGGGACACATAAAACCTGTCAGAAGAAAAAATAAAAATTTTTAAATACCTGTCGGAGGGCCGCGTGGGTCCAGGCGGCCGGCGGCGGCGGGAGCCGGGTGGTCGCGTGTTAAATCTAGGCCGCGGGCGGGTGGGCGCCTGTTCCAGGTGGTGGCGGCAGCGGCAGCGGCGGCGGGGGGACACGCGTTAGTTCGAGACGGCCGGCGGGCGGTCGCGTGTTAAATCTAGGCCGGGTCGGACAGGCGCGCATTCATTCACTGCCGGTGGGGGCTGCCTCTCTGGCAGCCCCCACCGGCAGTGAATGAATGTGCGCCTGTGCGACCCCACCGGCAGTGAATGAATGCGCACCTGTGCGACCCCTGCGATTTGGCGCTCAAGGCAGTCACATGCTGTGACTGCCTTGAGCGCCGAATCGCAGGGGTCGCACAGGCGCGCATTCATTCAGGCGGAGGAGCCGGCTGCTTTCGCCGCCGGCTCCTCCGCCTGCATGAATGAATGCGCGCCTGTGCGACCCGGCCTAGATTTAACACGCGACCGCCCGCCGCCGCCCGCCCGCCGGCCGTCTCGAACTAACGCGTGTCCACCTGCCCCCGCCGCCGCCGCCTGGAACAGGCGCCCACCCGCCCACGGCCTAGATTAAACATGCGACCACCCAGCTCCCGCCGCCAGCCGCCTGGACCCACGCGGCCCTCCGACAGGTATTTAAAATTATTTTTTTTTTTGAACACTCAGGTTTTTACATATTTTTGGTATTTTTTTTTTCACTTCATGGTGCCTGTCATTTCAAATGTCATTTCAAATGTCATTTCAAATGACATTTCAAATGACAGGTACCAGCGCACCCAGGTTACTGTATAGGCGCTGTATTAAGCGCCTATACAGTAAAATGGGTTGCGCGGGCATAACCCTTCCCTAACGCTTCACAGCCGCGGCATGCATTTGCATGCGATTAGAGGAGAGTATCAGGCGCTAGGTCAAGAGAACTGTGCGTGCGGGGAGGAAGGGTGCGCCTGACACTGCCGCACTGTTATTACCGCGGCCTTACAGGATCGACCTGTATGCCTGCAATGTGAAATACACATCTAACGCAAATAAGAGGCTGAATGTTTTCCACAGCAGGTACCAAAACTGTGCAACTCATTACCAGAGGCGTTAGGTCACAGAAAGAAGGAGTTTCAAATGTGAGCTGAAAACCTGGTTCTTCAAAAAAGCATATGATCTATCATAATATATCAATATGCAGAGAACTACAATATTAAAAAAACATAGTCAATGCTAGAAGAATGAATGAGAAATAACGAGTGATTATAAAGTGTCCCAAGACAACCCTAATGCCCTAAGAATATAAGAAATTGCCATGCTGGGTCAGACCAAGGGTCCATCAAACCCAGCACCCTGCTTCCAACAGTGGCCAAACCGGGCCACAAGAACCTGGCAAGTACCCAAACACCAAGAAGATCCCATGCTACTGATGCAATTAATAGCAGTGGCTGTTCCCTAAGTCAACTTGATTAATAGCCATTAATATGGAGCTTACTTTTCATACCCAACAGTTTCAACATAGGCTTAATTACCTGTTCAGTAAAATGTGGGCCTTGATCGGAATCTACTTTCATGGGCAGATCCCCACTGACTGAGCACATGATTCAAGAGCAGGGTGGCTGTTGTTTCAGCAGTGTTGTTAGGGGCACGAATGCATTCTACTCATTGGACCTCAGGACCGATCCAGAGCATGGTAATACTTTGGTTCTGCAAAGATGCTCTGTCTTGTTACCTGTGTGTCCTGTGCATGGCTCATCATAAATTCCCTTTAGGTCTACGGGATTACCCATTGTGTGATTCTGTTCTTAATCATCCATATCAACAGATCCTTTGTTATCTGAAACTGATTCCTGGAAGCCTAGAGGAGCCGTAACTCCTGATCTGCCTGAATAAAGACATACAACCTTCCCAGGGTAGGATCTCCTTCCTGGGCATTAACTAGATCGAAGGCTGGCATTTCACTACACCACTGGGGTGTGGGGATAGCGGCCTTGATAAGTATATAACAACAAGAATGCACAGTGGGTCGGATAAGTAGCCGGGGAGAAGGGATTTTATGAGTAAAAATTAGAAAAATAACAAAAAGAAAAGATATTTTGAAAAATAATAATAAAGACAGGGCGAACAAAAAGGATAACTGCAAATCAGTTATCCTTACATTAAGCCACCGTACAAAAACCACCGAGCAAGGTTGTCCCTTGAAATCAGCAGAAGTTGGAGAACTGATGCAATTAATAGCAGTGGCTATTCCCTAAGTAAACTTGATTAATAGCCGTTAATAGACTTCTCCTCCAAGAACTTATCCAAACCTTTTTTGAACCCAGCTACACTAACTGCACTAACCACATCCTCTGGCAACATATTCCAGAGCTTTATTGTGCGTTGAGTGAAAAATAATTTTCTCCGATTAGTCTTAAATGTGCTACTTGCTAACTTCATGGAATGCCCCCTAGTCCTTCTATTATTCGAAAGTGTAAATAAGTCACATCTACTCGTTCAAGACCTCTCATGATCTTAAAGACCTCTATCATATCCCCCCTCAGCCGTCTCTTCTCCAAGCTGAACAGCCCTAACCTCTTCAGCCTTTCCTCATAGGGAAGCTGTTCCATTCCCTTTATCATTTTGGTTGCCCTCCTCTGTACCTTCTCCATCGCAAGTATATCCTTTTTGAGATGCGGCGACCAGAATTGTACACAGTATTCAAGGTGCGGTCTTACCATGGAGCGATACAGAGGCATTATGACATTTTCCGTTCTATTAACCATTCCCTTCCTAATAATTCCTAACATTCTATTTGCTTTTTTGACTGCTGCAGCACACTGAGCCGACGATTTTAAAGTATTATCCACTATGATGCCTAGATCTTTTTCCTGGGTGGTAGCTCCTAATATGGAACCTAACATTGTGTAACTACAGCATGGGTTATTTTTCCCTATATGCAACACCTTGCATTAAATTTCATCTGCCATTTGGATGCCCAATCTTCCAGTCTTGCAAGGTCCTCCTGTAATGTATCACAGTCCGCTTGTGATTTAACTACTCTGAATAATTTTGTATCATCTGCAAAGGACAGCTTTGGGAATCGCTGCTCTACAGCACTGTAACAGGAGAGGAGGTGGGCAGAGCAGCTGGGCCACTGCTTGCATTTGGCAAGCTAGCCCATTGCTCACTTAGACGATTACTTTAAGCAAGGGATGGACTTAGCCAATGCTCCCTTTAAGGAGGGGGTTGCTGTGAGCATAAAAGGGATAGGCTTCTTGCATCAAAGAAAGTAGCGCTCACAGGGTAATGTAACCAAACATCTTTGCCGACACGCAGAGGTTTTTGCACACAGCAAACCAATTCTTAAAAGGAAAACTGGGCATTGGGGAGGAGGAGGTTGGGACTGGATCTTGAGAGGGGTTGGGTTTAGACAGAAAACAAGAGTGCGGTGGCGTTGGCCCCTGGGGAGGGACGGTAGCGCTGTTCATTTCCTGGCCTTTTCACAGTGACGTACATTCAGCGGGTACGAATCTGGCTGACATTGTAAAATCTGGTTCTGTGCATCACGAGGACTCGAAGGCTGAGAAGCCCTGACCTAGGACACCAAATCTGCCTTTGCTGGCCCGGCAGAGCGGATGGAACTTGAGGTCCTGGGCTACTGTCGTGCTCTCTGATTCTGGGTTACACTTGCTGTCGGAGCACAAGGGAGCAGAATCTTTGCTATAAAGGGGAGGCGTTTTGTTAATACGGTCAAAGGCAGTAGGCAGGTTTGCTAAGAGGGAAAAATAATATTTTCATAGCACCGTGTGCCGTCACAGTAATTATTACAATTCATAAACTTTGTTTTGCAGCCTGGCCGTTTTCTTCCTCCTCCTCCTCCTCCGGGCTTTCACCTCAATTGGAAACAGCTTCTGCTCAGGCAACAGAGCTAAGAGCCTTTATTCATAACTACCTCCAGGTTTCCCCTCCATTATTTCACATCATGTCCCCCTCGCCCTTCCACATCTTGCCCAGCTATTGCAGTGACGGAGGTCACACAGCATGGCTCTTGTCTGAACCCCCATACACATGCCCCTAAAGTCAGGCCACTGTAGATCACTGTTGTGTGATAAGTGAGGATCCCCCCCCAGGCACAGACCCGGTGGATGTCTCTGCAGCTTCCCCGGCCCTGGGAATGGCCAGAGGAACAGAACCTGGACCCCTATATATATCCCAAGCAGTAGCATGCAGCATTGATACTAAAGCTTCAATTCAGTCTCTGTCGTTATGCAGAGGAGCTTGTCCAGGAGGCAATGCAGACTGACTGAAAGGCGGGAGGTTCCTATTAGCAGCTCTGCTGTAAACTTGGTCCACTGGCTTCTGTACAAATTGCCTCCTTACTTCTTTACCAAGCAACGGGTCCATCTGCGACAGCAACCGTCTTCACATTGTTGACTGCTACCATAATAAAAGGCCTCGGCCTGGCTCTCTTTTACCGGCCCGGCCCAAAAGCAGGGCTGATGTAATTATAGCAGGGGGTTACCAGAGCTGCGCTGGGGGGCCCCCGGTGAAGGAGAGGTCCCACTGCCAGAACCAACTCGTAGGCAGAGGCTCCTGCGGGACAGAAGAGCAGCTTTCAGGCTCCCTTCCCCACTGCCCGGTCTGGTTTTCTTGGGCCAGTAACGAGAGGGGAGAGGAAGGCCCTGCTGAGCGGTGGCCCAGCCCATCTACGGGAAGCAGGAGAGAGAGAGAGCGTCATGCTAGGCTGGGCTGGAGAGAGAGAGAGCGTCATGCTAGGCTGGGCTGGAGAGAGAGAGAGAGAGATGTGGGCACTGAGAGCACAAAGAGAGTGAGGGGACTGGGGAGTGCGCTGGGGGGAGTGAGGGGTAAAAGCATGGGCTGGAAAAGCTCGGGAGTATGTGGGAGGTAGAAGTGGGGAGAGAGGACAGCGCAGGTGAGAACTCTTGGGGGTGATGGCAGGAGAGCTCTGAGGGGTGGTGAGTGGTGAAAGCACTGGGCAGAGGGAGAGAGAGAGGGGAGAGCATTGGGTGTGGGATGAGAACAATGGATGGGAGGGGAGAGAGAAGTGAGCAGGGGATTGTGGGGTGAGAGTCCTGAGTAGGGGGAGCAGTGTGCGATGAGAACACAGGGTACAGAGACGTTTAGGATGAGACCAGTGGGACTTTGTGTGTGAGTGTGAGTGTGGGATATGAGTAGACTGGGAGTGGGGTTGGGTGGGTGTTTTTGTAGTGGGCCAACATGAAAACTGCCTCAGCCAGTTAGGTTTTCCGGGCATTAGAAACATTTGCATGCAGGGTCTCGCTCATGCATTTTCAGTGCAGATTATTCTGGCCGGAGGTCCCCCAGGACAGATTTTGGAACCTTGCTTTGTTGCTGCTGGGGTCCTTGCACTTCTGGGTAGGGCTGACCCCCGTGTCAGGCCTGACAGACGGATTCAGTTCTGGTCTTGGGCCACTTCACCTACAGAACTTGTGCTTGGCAGGTTTTCTGGTAAAGGCCGAGTCCCAAGATGCAATGGGAGAAGCCCAGATCTGCATCAGAAGACGCTCTTTCCCGGTCCCCAGCTTCTTTAAGTTATTTTGTTGGTGAGGGGGAATCTATCTTTCTTGCACTCTTCTGATTAAAAAAAAAAAAAAAAAAAGATACAGCTTTTAAGAAGATGGGGGAATGAAGGTAATTGAGAAAGGAAGACATTAACCAATATTATGCCCAGTCCTGTAAAGCTTCCATAACATAGATGAACAGGCTTATTCTGTCAGGTTTAAGGGGAAACTGACTTCAGTTTTTGCCTTTGAGCATCATAATACAAGTTAAATTCAGTAAACCTTACTTGCTTCTGCAGGAAAACAGGGTTCGACTGTGGGTGCTTTGCTGGCATTTGAGTGGCAGAAGGGTCCTGGTTTGGTTTACCTCTGAAACGCCATGGAAGCTTGCAAATGGTTTTTGTTGAACGGGAAACAAGCCAAGTCAAAGCCGGACTGGCTGAGGCTTTGATCTCTCTTTCTCTCTGAAGCCCAGCCAAGCTTTGTGCTGTCTCACCTGCTCAGAGAGGGAGTGGGCTTAATCCAAACTGCTGGAAAAGGGCACAGTATCATGAGACTGCACTGCCACCCTAAACTGTTTGTTTTTTAACCCTCTGTTTACCTTCAGCCTTACTTAACAAAAACTAAAATTGGGACATGATGAGCTAACCCCCCCCCCCCCCCCTGGTGAGCAAATAGCTGTGTTATGGATCGGGTTTACCACTGCAATCCCCAGCTGTGACTTTCTTGCCCGTTTATAATTTGGACCCCTTACTTCCTGGCCTTGGTGGCATTCGCATGTGGTTTACTATTCTTCTTGCACTGCTGCATGCCAGGGACTTTTCTGTTGTCACAACCAAAGGTACATTCATATCCCTAAGGAGAACAAGAATATCCACTTCTACCCCAGCAAACTGCTTTCTGACAATTTAACTATCTGACTGGGCATCACCATCTCCTTTTTTTTAAAGTTAATCTTGAACTAGTAATGGTGAGGTTTGCAAGAGGACATTGGGAATATTATAGGCTGGGTACGGGAATATTTTTTTTTCTTTTAGTAGAGTTTTATTCAGCGAATGGATAAAGCAGATGTTACATTTCCAGATGTTTGCCTTTTCAGAACATGAAGTGCACCTGAGAACATGCAGTATAGGAGTTATCATTCTGGCTAGACTGATTGGTGTATGTGCGCGCGCTGCTTAACGTCGTAGTGCACATCTGTAGAGTGTGCGTGTATGTGTGTGTGTGTCTGTGTGTGTGTGTGAGAGAGAGAGAGACTGGAAGCCTGCCTGGGTTTTGTGTTTGTGCGAGTGATACTTTTGTAGAACAGCAAATGCTGTTGTTTATCTCGGCTACCTGCCAGTTCTGAACATTTTAATGTTGGCTATTTGTAATTTTTTTTAAGTGTGGCATGAACTTAAAGTATTTCTGTTATGAACACCCCCACTCTCTCTTTTTTTTTTTTTTTTTGCTGTTCTGTTACTTTAAAAGGCCCTAATTTTAACGGGACCACACCCACCCACCCCTTTTTATGCCCTTGGCAGTCTGGAAACAGCAAAGAACATAAGAACATGCCATACTGGGTCAGATCAAGCCCAGCATCCTGTCTCCAATAGTGGCCAATCCAGGCCATAAGAACCTGGCAAGTACCCAAAAACTAAGGGATAGATTTTATAAATCTACGCGCGCGTACTTTTGTTCGCACACCAGGTGCAAACAAAAGTACGCTGGATTTTATAAGATACAAACATAGCCGCGCGTATCTTATAAAATCCGGGGTTGGTGCCGTTCCCTCCGAGGCCGTTCCGAAATCTGAGCGGCCTCGGAGGGAACTTTCCTTCCGCCTCCTCCCACCTTCCCCTCCCTTCCCCTACCTAACCCACCCCCCCGGCCCTATCTAAACCCCCCTTACCTCTGGTGCGAAAGTTACGCCTGCTCGAGGCAGGCGTAACTTTGCGCGCGCCGGGCCGGCTGCCGTGCGCCATGTTCTGGTCCAGGGGCTGGTCTGGAGGCCGTGGCCACGCCCTCGGAATGCCCCGGGATGAAACCACGCCTGCGGCGCCACCCCCGGATGACGCGCCGGCCGCGTCACGCCCCTGACATGCCCCCCCAGGAAAGCCCCGGGACTTACGCATGTCCCGGGGCTTTGCGCGCGCCGGAAGACTATACAAAATAGGCTCGGTGCGCACAGGGGCGTTTTAAAAGGGTTACGCGCGTACCTTATGCGCGTAACCCTTTTAAATCCGGCCCTAAGTCTATTCCATTTATTTATTTATTTAAAGGCTTTTATATACCGGAGTTCGTGCACTAGTGCATACCACTTCGGTTTACACGGAACAAGGAACAGAAAATTACATCAAACAGATTGAACAATTAAACAAATATACAATTACATCCAACAATTGGGTATAAATAACATGGCTAACTTAGTAGGAACTTATTCCATGTAACTTATTCCATGTAACCATTGCTTATATAACTTATTCCATGTAACCATTGCTAATATCAGTGGCTATTCTCTAAGTGAACTTAATAGCAGGTAATGGACTTCTCCTCCAAGAACTTATCCAATCCTTTTTTAAACACAGCTATACTAACTGCACTAACCACATCCTCTGGCAACAAATTCCAGAGTTTAATTGTGCGTTGAGTAAAAAAGAACTTCTCCGATTAGTTTTAAATGTGCCCCATGCTAACTTCATGGAGTGCCCCCTAGTCTTTCTATTATCCGAAAGAGTAAATAACCGATTCACATCTACTCGTTCTAGACCTCTCATGATCTTAAACACCTCTATCATATTCCCCCTCAGCTGTCTCTTCTCCAAGCTGAAAAGTCCTAACCTCTTTAGTCTTTCCTCATAGGGGAGCTGTTCCATTACCCTTATCAGTTTGGTCGCCCTTCTCTGTACCTTCTCCATCGCAATTATATCTTTTTTGAGATGCGGCGACCAGAATTGTACAAGGTATTCAAGGTGGGGGTCTCACCATGGAGCGATATAGAGGCATTATGACATTTTCCGTTTTATTCACCATTCCCTTCCTAATAATTCCTAACATTCTGTTTGCTTTTTTGACTGCCGCAGCACACTGCACCGACGATTTCAATGTGTTATCCACTATGACACCTAGATCTCTTTCTTGGGTGGTAGCACCTAATATGGAACCTAACATTGTGTAATTATAGCATGGGTTATTTTTCCCTATATGCATCACCTTGCACTTATCCACATTAAATTTCATCTGCCATTTGGATGCCCAATTTTCCAAGATCTTCCTGCAATTTATCTTCCTGCAATTTATCACAATCTGCTTGTGATTTAACTACTCTGAACAATTTTGTATCATCTGCAAATTTGATTACCTCACTTGTCATATTTCTTTCCAGATCATTTATAAATATATTGAAAAGTAAGGATCCCAATACATATCCCTGAAGCACTGCACTGCCCACTCCCTTCCACTGAGAAAACTGTCCATTTAATCCTACTCTCTGTTTCCTGTCTTTTAGCCAGTTTATAATCCATGAAAGGACATTGCCACCTATCTCGTGACTTTTTACTTTTCCTAGAAGCCTCTCATGAGGAACTTTGTTAAACGCCTTCTGAAAATCCAAGTACACTAAATCTACCAGTTCACCTTTATCCACATGTTTAATAACTCCTTCAAAAAAGTGAAGCAGATTTGTGAGGCAAGACTTGCCTTGGGTAAAGCCATGCTGACTTTGTTCCATTAAACCATGTCTTTCTATATGTTCTGTGATTTTGATGTTTAGAACACTTTCTACTATTTTTCCTGGCACTGAAGTCAGGCTAACCGGTCTGTAGTTTCCTGGATTGTCCCTGGAGCCCTTTTTAATTATTGGGGGTTACATTAGCTATCCTCCAGTCTTCAGGTTCAATGGATGATTTTAATGATAGGTTACAAATTTTTACTAATAGGTCTGAAATTTCATCTTTTAGTTCCTTCAGAACCCTGGGGTGTATACCATCCGGTCCAGGTGATTTACTACTCTTCAGTTTGTCAATCAGGCCTACCACATCTTCTAGGTTCTCTGTGATTTGGTTCAGTCCATCTGAATCATTACCTATGAAAACCTTCTCTAGTATGGGTACCTCCCCAACATGTTCAAGAGAATAAAAGTCCACAGTTGGTGCTCTCGAGCAGCACTCAATCCAGCTCATCTTCCCGGGTGATCCTGATTCCGTGCCCACTAACAATGAGCCCTAGCCCTGCCTCCAAGCTGCTGAGGTGAGGGAGGAAAAGTTGAACACACACACACACACACTAATTGCCAGAGACAATTGATAGTGAGAATAAAAGGTTAGGGGAGAATTAGTGCAAGAAAAACAGGACACACTAAGAAAAGAAACACAGAAAAGTAATAAACAGGCCGATACAGTAAAAGTCGCGGGAGAGCGGGTGATTCACTAAATTAATTTATTTAAATTAGGGCCCGCGGCAAAAAGAGGCGCTAGGGACACTAGATCATCCCTAGCGCCTCTTTTTGGACAGGAGCAGCGGCTGTCAGCGGGTTTGACAGCCGATGCTCAATTTTGCTGGCATCGGTTCTCAAGCCTGCTGACAGCCACGGGCTTGGAAACTGGACGCCGGCAAAATTGAGCGACCGGTTTTCAACCCGCGAGCCGCGGGTCGATTTCAAATTTTTTTTTTTTTAATTTTTAACTTTTTTTAACTTTGGGAGCCTCCGACTTAATATCGCCATGATATTAAGTTGGAGGGTGCACAGAAAAGCAGTTTTTACTGCTTTTCTGTGCACTTCCCTGGCGCCGGCAGAAATTAACGTCTACCTTTGGGTAGGCGCTAATTTCTCAAAGTAAAATGTGCGGCTTGGCTGCACATTTTACTTACTGTATCACGCGGGAATACCTAATAGGGCCATCAACATGCATTTGCATGTTGCGGGCGCTATTAGGTTCGGGGAGGTTGGACGCGCCTTTTCGACGCGCTATTACCCCTTACTGAATAAGGGGTAAAGCTAGCGCGTCGAAAACGCGCGTCCAATCGCGGGTTAATCGCGGGTTAACAGTGCGCACTGTACTAATTCGGCCTGTTAGTTCTGTTTTTCCAGTTAGAGATGTGGCAGTGTTAGAAGCGAGCGTAATATTTGCAGTGCTGTCTTTTCATAGGTAGGGTTGCTGTTTGGGTCCTGGGGGTTAATGCTATTATGGCATGGTAGGTTTGCTATATGGCTTAATGTTACTTCACTAACAGGCCAATTCAGTAAAGTCCGCGGGAGCGCGCACAGGCCACTCGCCTGTGCATACGATGCAGTATTTAAATTAGGTCCGCAGTAGAAACAGGCAAAAGGAGGCGCTAGGGACACTAGTGCGTCCCTAGCGCCTCCTTTTGGCCCGGAGCGGCGACTGTCAGCGGGTTTGACAGGCGATGCTCAATTTTGCCGGCGTCTGTTCTCGAGCCCGCTGACAGCTACGGGCTCGGAAACTGGACGCCGGCAAAATTGAGCGTCCGGTTTTCGGCCCGACAGCTGCCGGCCAACTTCAAATCTTTTTTCTTTTTTACTTTTTTTACCCTTCGGGACCTCCGACTTAATATCGCCATGATATTAAGTCGGAGGGTGCACAGAAAAGCAGTTTTTATTGCTTTTCTGTGCACTTTCCCGGTGCCCGAAGAAATTAGCACCTACCTTTGGGGAGGGGAGAATGGGGACAAAAAGATGAAGGGAATTAGTTGCCGTGCATTCCATGTCTTGTGTAGACTAGAAGTGCTCAGTATTGACAGCAGAAAGCATCACACAATGCAATTTATGTATTAATAATCTTTCATAAGCAATCATTCGGGCATGTAAAGCGTTGTTCTAAAATAATTTGTGTAACAGTGCAATCTTTCTCTGTTACTTACACGGGGGTGGGATCAATCTGGGAAAACGCAAGGTCGTCTAGGCAGAAAAGATTGCCCAGGACCCCATAAGTGGTTAAAGTGGCCCTGTCTTTGCCACCTCCACTCCTGAGCCCACCCCTTTCAACCACATCCCGTGATCCCCTCATTTCAGATCCTCCATTCCTTTGAAAGAGACCTGCCTCCTGTGCATTTATTCCTTGGAGGGATTTAAATGTTTCGAACATAGCGCCCTTTCCCTTCCTTCCTCTATCTGTCTGCAAATGCTTTATGATGAAGACTGGTGACCACTGAGCAGCCGCTCTCTGGACGGACTTTATTCAGTATATCTCCTTGTGAGAGTGCAATCTTCCAAATGAGCTGGCACTAGAGCCGTTATCACCTGCTTACACCTGCTGGCAGTTCCTCTTCCTGTGCATGCAAGCATTCCTCCGGATTTTGCTCTCTCCTTCTCCACCTGTCTGGCCACCTTGAGATCACCAGATACGATCATCCCCAAATTCCGTTCTTGTTTTGTGCACAGAACTTCACTCCTTTACTGTACCTTCCCCCTGTATTTTGCAATCCAAAGGCATAACCCTGCATTTTTTATTTTTTTTTTAGCAACCTTGGGCAATATACTTCACCCTCTTAGGTTGTTGAGCCCTCTGGGGATAGGGAAATATCCGCTTTGAAATGCCTGAAAAATCAGAATATAAATAAATAAAACAATAATAATTCAATCTTAGCTGCCAGACTCTAGCCCATTCCTCGAGCTTCACTGAATTCCCACCTCTTACTTTCCACACCTTCCAAGGTGTCTAGGCTATTGCAGATTTTGGTATCTTTGACAAAAACTCAAATCTTTCCTTAATGTAGCTAATAAGAATGTTTAAGAGAGCTGGACCGAGGACTGATCCCTTTGGCACACTAGTGGTAACCCTTCATTCTTTATGGTGAACTCAGTTTACCACTACCCTTCGCCATCTCTCATTCAAACAGTTTCTAACCTATCTAGGGCACTCAGTTTTGTATGTAAGTTGCCTGTGCAGAACCGTGTCAAAGGCCTTGCTGAAATCCAAGTCTACCTCATCTGTTGGACTCCCCTGGTCTATCTCTCTGGTCGCCCAGTCAAAGAAATCGATCAGATCCATCTGACAAGATCTACCTCTGGTAAAACCCTGCTGCCTTGGATCCTTCTGTGATCCACTGGCTTCTGGAAACCGTACTACCCTCCTGTTTTAGCAGCGATTCCATTAATTAATACCAAGGCCTGTAGTTATCAGACTCCTCCTTACTTCCACTTTTGTGAAGGGGTCCCACACTTGCCTGAAATCTTTCGGAACCACTCCTGACTCTAATGAAGCTTTGAAATGTTAAGTCCGCGTTTCTGCCAGAAGTTCCCCCAAGTTCCCTTACTACTCTTGGATGCATACATCAAGCCCTGTTGCTTTATCTAGTTTTAGTTTTGCTAGCTCTCTGCAAAAACAAACAGTCTTTGAAAAATTGTTCAAGGTCTACTTCACTTCTGTTTCTCTCGTGGTCCTATTCCAAACCCTTCCTCGGTGAGCACTGAACCAAAACATAAATAATTGCGCTTTTTTTTTCTCATCCACCTCTACCTATTCCCACCCTTCACCTTTGAATCTTACAACATCAATTTTGCACTTCCTCCTCTCACGAATAATCTTCTTGCCCTCTTTCACAGTATTCGCTATTTTAAATTCAGTTTCCGCCTTCACTCTTGACTTTTTCAGCTTCTCTAGGTATTGTTGCCCTGTCTTCCTCTTTCTGTGATCTCTTGTAGTTTATGAATGCTCACCTTTCTGTCCTTCTTTAGAAAACCACAGTGGTCTCTTTTTCTTCTTATCTTTATTTACTTTCCTAATACAAAGGTGCATTACACTTCTATCTCCTTTCAGTTTTGCCTACTGCTCTTCTACCCCCCTAGCATATCCTATCCACTTAATGATTCCCTTATGTTAATAAAGTTAGTTTTCCTGAAGCCCAGGATCCTCTAGGGATGTGCTATCATTTTTCCCGAAATTAGGCAATGTCAATGAAATTGCCTAATTCGGAATGGTTCTGGAGAACCGAAAAACGATTGATTTTTTTTCCCGAAATTTCGGAAAAAATTCATTTTTGAGTTAGTGCTCGCTAACTCCCGATAGTGCGCACTAACCCGAAAATCGGGACCCCCGAAAAAAAAACAAACCCTCGAACCACCAAATGAAATTCCCGTGGTGGGGGGGGGGGGAGGCCCTGAAATGAAGCCCGACACAAAATATTTACCCGAAGCACATCCCTAGGATCCCTCGCCTTTGAATAAACCACTACTGCCTGTGTTTAAAATCCTGAACCTCGCCATGCAGTGAGCACTGGATGCCAGATGATCCCCCACTAAGTCATAAGAAACACTTTCCCCATTTGTAAGCAGCAGGTCCGGTTTTGCTCCCCTCACCTGTCAGTTGCATTACCAGCTGCCAGGACAGGTCTTCCTGCAGACCATCCAGTGTCTGCTTCCAGACGACGCCACAGCCGGGATGTCCCAATCAGCATCTGGCAGATCGAAATCACCTAGGAACAGCGCTTCCCCATTCACAGCAGTTCTGTGAATGACTTCATTTACATTTCTTTGCTGGTCTTTACATCACGCCAACATAAATGGATGGTTAATTCTCCTCTTTCCAAATGACCCCACAGCGCCTTCTTACCTCATAAGCCTTGCTGCTCTGTTGCTTTAATAGTTTTGTTAATGTATATACAGTGCCACTCTGCCTCCCTTTTCTCAGACTTGTATTCTTTCTAGTGGTAGCTGACAAACTGAACAGTTACCTTTTACGGAAATTATTTTGAAGATGAGTGAACCTTTTAAAAATAAGCCGAGTTGGTGAGACCAATGGTTATAAATATTGTGAAGATGAGAAAGGAGGCAGAGTAGACAATGTTGATGCAATGCTCCCAAACTATGCTCTGAGTACATGAAGGGCTCTGCTCTCTTATTTCCACCTCTGAGGTGAATTTTAAAAGCCCGGTGTGCACGTTAACAAGTAAATTTTTGAAAGGCCCGCGCGCGCAAACACCGGCGGTTATGCGCACAAGTGCCAAGCCTCTCAGGAGGGGGCGGGCCGAGGGGGCAGGGTGGGACAGCGCCATTCGACGCTGTCCCGGGGAAGCGCTCCCCAGCAGCCGGCCAGCGCGCGGAGTCTACTGCTGCTCCAGAAGAGCAGCAAGGTAAAAAAAAATGGGGGTAGGGTCGGGGAGGAGAGGGGAAGAGGAGGGACCTGGGGGAGGCCCGATTGCGTCGCCGCGTGTGGGCTTTTAAAATCCCCCCCCCCCCCGCGTGAGGAGGAGGTTGACCGCCCGCACATGCGCGCGTGGCTGTTAAACTCCGCCGCGCGTGCGCGCGCGGATGTCGTATTTTATAACACGTACGCGCTGGGATCCGAGCACTCGTGGACGCGCACGCGCTCCTTTGAAAATCGACCCCATATTAGGGAATGCGTGAAGAATTTGTGCTCGCGCGCTCGCACGCCAGGCGGATTTTGAAAGTCACCCAGGTATGTTCCCATCTCCCGCAGCGCGCGCATCTCCATAAGTTTTCTAAGAGGGGCGCGGGCATTTTGGAGCATGAGAGAGAGATGGGCCGCGTGCCCAGATCCCCTGCCGTGTAACTTTACTTCTTCTGCGGATGAGCTGTAAGTTGTAAAATAAAGAAAGCCAGGCAGATCTGCGGGGTTTTAAGGGGGAGTGGAGGCTATTAACCTAGGGCGACTTGGAGGACCTCCTCTTAATTGGGTGAGCTGGGGATGAACAGGTAAAACTGGGAATGGCGTCTTAGGCGGCAGAAGCGGGATTCGCGCGCCCACTTAAAATTTGGTGCACACGTGCGCCCGGCCAGGCTATTTTATAACATGCGGGCGTGTACGCAGGAAATTTATAAAATAGCCCACGTCCCTAGGCAGGGGCTGATGTATCCGTGCAAATGTGCGCCGGTCTGAAAGTTACCGTCTTTGTGCTGTGATGGATGCAAACTTTAAAATTAGACATTGCTTGATAAGCTGAGCTTTTGAACATTTCGGAAATTACTTATCTGGGTTGATATCTTTTCAAATCTCCTCAGCATCAACTTCCATCCAGGAAATAATAATTGAATTAATACCAATTAAATAATTGTAAAATAAGGCAGCAAGGAAGTGGAGGTTATTTATGTAAAGATGGATCTAACAGGGTAGTCCCTGGTTAATGTAACATCTTAAGCCCCCTTAATACCCTTCCCCGTCCTCAGCCATTGTGAAAGGGGCCACACTAGTGATTAGAGCCCAGGTGGAAACCTGCTTTCCCTCCAAGCAGTTAATAACTCCCTCATTACATCTCCAGGCAGTTTTTGCATTTTGTCAAAAACAAAACAAAACCAAACCACCCCCGTCTCCTTTTTTAAACTCTCTTTTGTAAGCCATGGCTTTAAAAAATCCATTGATGTGTAACTGGCAGCCGGTTCGGTGAGCCCTCAGTAAGAGCGTAGGTTAGTGAATGGGGGGAGGGTAACATTCAGATGCAGCCCCTGCCTGTGTGGGGTCTGGAATGGCCGCCCCCCCTTGAAAGACTTTATAAAAGTTCTCGCCGGAGAGTCTGCGCGCAGTCTTTTATGGTTTTTGGAGAGTTAGGAGGTAGTTAAGGAGCTTAACCTGTTTGGTGATTTTTTTCCAGGCCCGGTCAGCGGAAGCCTGGGGGGGGGGGGGGGGATCCTGACCCGGGTGGGTCGGGTTTTCCTTCCGGTCTGCTCACTCGCTGCTTGGGAGATCCCTTCTGGGCTGTGAGACACCTGAGCCTTCCTGGATTCAGGGCACAGGGAAGGATCCCTGTGTTTGGGACGCCCAGGAGGAGGGAAGACCTGCTCATCGGAGGTGGTGACCCCTCTGCCAGGAGTAACTCCAGAGCTGTTATCATCAGCTGAGGGTAAGGGGCCTTAAGTTAAAAGATCCTGCACGGGAGCAGTTTAAGTTACCTGCATCCAGGGATCCCTCCCATCAAGGAGCCAGAGGAGAGACTGAGTCTGTCAGAAACCTAAAAGATCTACTGCCTGTGGGAGGAGTAGCCTAGTGGTTAGAGCAGCAGGGTATGAACCAGGAGACCAGGGTCACTTTACCCTCCATTGCCTCAGGTACAAAACTTAAACCCTCTGGGGATAGGGAAATCCTGTAGTACCTGAATGTAAACCAGTGTGATATCTCAGATGAAATGTTGGTGTATATATATAAAATAAATAAATAAAAGAGCAGTGAAGATCACAGAGGACCCTCATCTGGAGTCTTCACCCCTGGGGAAGGAGAGATCTGGCCTCTCGGTGCAGAGACTGGGATTTTTATGTTTTTTACCAGCTGGGAAGGGGTCTCCGGCCCACCTAAGGGCTACTCTGCTCGCCTGCGAACTCTCCTTATCCAGACCCTGGAGGCTGGAGGTTTCTCAGACCCCGGTGTAAGTTATTCCTAGGACTGTAATGGGAAGAAAGAAGCCTGTGGTACTGGAGTCAGACTTATTGTGCCCTTAATCCTCAGCTTTTGACGGTAAAAATTTGATTTTGGCGGCTAATTTGGCACAGAGCAGGCACAGTGAAGAAAGCCGCCCCTCCCTCCAGAGACGACACTGAGACCTCAGTCACCCCTAGCCCCTGGCCCCCACCCTGGGGAAGAGCAAGGCGGGTGTCCCAGTCCCAGCAGCCTGAGCAACCTCCCAGGGGTGGGGTTAATATAGGTGAAAATTAAAACAAATAAATCGCATGAAAGGTCGTTTCCTCCCCCCCCCCCCCCCCCACTTTGCCTGCTGCCCGGGGTGATCGGGGGCGGCTGCCAGACTCCCGGTCACAGCCCTGCAACCCGAACCTCAGACGATTGCCTGGTCGGGGGGGAGCCTGGCTTCCTTCACCTTCCTCTTCCCCCCCCCCCAGCTCCTGCCCATCTCTGCCCCTGCTCCTGTCAGCCCCGCCCCTCTCCCCAGCACCTTCCTCCCCCCCCCTCAGCTCCCTGCCCATCTCTGCCCCTGCTCCTGTCAGCCCCCGCCCCTCTCCCCAGCACCTTCCTCTCCCCCCCCCCTCAGCTCCCTGCCCATCTCTGCCCCTGCTCCTGTCAGCCCCGCCCCTCTCCCCAGCACCTTCCTCCCCCCCCCCTCAGCTCCCTGCCCATCTCTGCCCCTGCTCCTGGAGCCCCGCCCCTCTCCCCAGCACCTTCCTCCCCCCCCCTCAGCTCCCTGCCCATCTCTGCCCCTGCTCCTGTCAGCCCGCCCCTCTCCCCAGCACCTTCCTCCCCCCCCTCAGCTCCCTGCCCATCTCTGCCCCTGCTCCTGTCAGCCCCTGCCCCTCTCCCCAGCACCTTCCTCTCCCCCCCCCTCAGCTCCCTGCCCATCTCTGCCCCTGCTCCTGTCAGCCCTGCCCCTCTCCCCAGCACCTTCCTCCCCCCCCCTCAGCTCCCTGCCCATCTCTGCCCCTGCTCCTGTCAGCCCCTGCCCCTCTCCTCCCAGCACCTTCCTCCCCCCCCCTCAGCTCCCTGCCCATCTCTGCCCCTGCTCCTGTCAGCCCCTGCCCCTCTCCCCAGCACCTTCCTCCCCCCCCCCTCAGCTCCCTGCCCATCTCTGCCCCTGCTCCTGTCAGCCCCTGCCCCTCTCCCCAGCACCTTCCTCTCCCCCCCCTCAGCTCCCTGCCCATCTCTGCCCCTGCTCCTGTCAGCCCCG
The DNA here is from genome assembly GCF_901001135.1 of Rhinatrema bivittatum. Classification (NCBI taxonomy): domain Eukaryota; kingdom Metazoa; phylum Chordata; class Amphibia; order Gymnophiona; family Rhinatrematidae; genus Rhinatrema; species Rhinatrema bivittatum. Next base: position 24,389,530 of record NC_042619.1, read on the forward strand.
CCCCTCTCCCCAGCACCTTCCTCCCCCCCCCCTCAGCTCCCTGCCCATCTCTGCCCCTGCTCCTGTGAGCCCCGCCCCTCTCCCCAGCACCTTCCTCCCCCCCCCTCAGCTCCCTGCCCATCTCTGCCCCTGCTCCTGTCAGCCCCGCCCCTCTCCCCAGCACCTTCCTCTCCCCCCCCCTCAGCTCCCTGCCCATCTCTGCCCCTGCTCCTGTCAGCCCTGCCCCTCTCCCCAGCACCTTCCTCCCCCCCCCTCAGCTCCCTGCCCATCTCTGCCCCTGCTCCTGTCAGCCCCTGCCCCTCTCCCCAGCACCTTCCTCCCCCCCCCTCAGCTCCCTGCCCATCTCTGCCCCTGCTCCTGTCAGCCCCGCCCCTCTCCCCAGCACCTTCCTCCCCCCCCCCTCAGCTCCCTGCCCATCTCTGCCCCTGCTCCTGTCAGCCCCGCCCCTCTCCCCAGCACCTTCCTCCCCCCCCCTCAGCTCCCTGCCCATCTCTGCCCCTGCTCCTGTCAGCCCCGCCCCTCTCCCCAGCACCTTCCTCCCCCCCCCCTCAGCTCCCTGCCCATCTCTGCCCCTGCTCCTGTCAGCCCCGCCCCTCTCCCCAGCACCTTCCTCCCCCCCCCTCAGCTCCCTGCCCATCTCTGCCCCTGCTCCTGTCAGCCCTGCCCCTCTCCCCAGCACCTTCCTCCCCCCCCCTCAGCTCCCTGCCCATCTCTGCCCCTGCTCCTGTCAGCCCCGCCCCTCTCCCCAGCACCTTCCTCCCCCCCCCCCTCAGCTCCCTGCCCATCTCTGCCCCTGCTCCTGTCAGCCCCGCCCCTCTCCCCCGCACCTCCCCCCCCCCCCCCTCAGCTCCCTGCCCATCTCTGCCCCTGCTCCTGTCAGCCCCGCCCCTCTCCCCAGCACCTTCCTCCCCCCCCCCCCCTCAGCTCCCTGTCCATCTCTGCCCCTGCTCCTGTCAGCCCCGCCCCTCTCCCCAGCACCTTCCTCCCCCCCCCCCTCAGCTCCCTGCCCATCTCTGCCCCTGCTCCTGTGAGCCCCGCCCCTCTCCCCAGCACCTTCCTCCCCCCCCCCCTCAGCTCCCTGCCCATCTCTGCCCCTGCTCCTGTCAGCCCCGCCCCTCTCCCCAGCACCTTCCTCCCCCCCCCCCTCAGCTCCCTGCCCATCTCTGCCCCTGCTCCTGTCAGCCCCGCCCCTCTCCCCAGCACCTTCCTCCTCCCCCCCCTCAGCTCCCTGCCCATCTCTGCCCCTGCTCCTGTGAGCCCCGCCCCTCTCCCCAGCACCTTCCTCCCCCCCCCCTCAGCTCCCTGCCCATCTCTGCCCCTGCTCCTGTCAGCCCCGCCCCTCTCCCCCAGCACCTTCCTCCCCCCCCCCTCAGCTCCCTGCCCATCTCTGCCCCTGCTCCTGTCAGCCCCGCCCCTCTCCCCAGCACCTTCCTCCCCCCCCCCTCAGCTCCCTGTCCATCTCTGCCCCTGCTCCTGTCAGCCCCGCCCCTCTCCCCAGCACCTTCCTCCCCCCCCCCCTCAGCTCCCTGCCCATCTCTGCCCCTGCTCCTGTCAGCCCCGCCCCTCTCCCCAGCACCTTCCTCCCCCCCCCCTCAGCTCCCTGTCCATCTCTGCCCCTGCTCCTGTCAGCCCCGCCCCTCTCCCCAGCACCTTCCTCCCCCCCCCCTCAGCTCCCTGCCCATCTCTGCCCCTGCTCCTGTCAGCCCCGCCCCTCTCCCCAGCACCTTCCTCCCCCCCCCCCTCAGCTCCCTGCCCATCTCTGCCCCTGCTCCTGTCAGCCCCGCCCCTCCCCCCCAGCACCTTCCTCCCCCCCCCCCCTCAGCTCCCTGCCCATCTCTGCCCCTGCTCCTGTCAGCCCCGCCCCTCTCCCCAGCACCTTCCTCCCCCCCCCCTCAGCTCCCTGCCCATCTCTGCCCCTGCTCCTGTCAGCCCCGCCCCTCTCCCCAGCAGGCTCCTCCTTATTAAGTGACAGCTGCAGGCAGCTGGGGAACAAAAGCTTCGGTCGCCCCGTCCCTCTGCCAGCGAGCCGGACCTGCCCGCACCCCAGGACCCGGGCCTCCAGGTAATGGCACAGGAGGAGGAGGAGAAACTTGCCGGCCTGCCGTGGGCTCCCTTACACCAGGAGTGGGCTAGCTGGCTGCCTTGCATGAGAGCCCCATCCGAGCCCAGGGGAACGCAGCCCCACTCCCAGCTCCCTTGCATGGTACCGGCTTGTTCCCACCTGGATGGGTCGGGAGTCGGTACCCGGGACGTGGCCGGGGGTTGTCACTGCTTTAGGCTTGGGAACCACCAGAGGGCTGTTGCTGCTGGGGGTTGCTTTTCTCTTTTTAAATTCCTGGTGCGCGTTTAAATGTAGCACAGCCGCGGAAGGTGGGGGTGTGTGAGAGAGTGAGAGTGTGTGTGTGTGTGTGTGTGTGTGTGTGGGGGGGGTGGGTGGTCCAGTCAGGTGCCGTCCTTCCTTTCACGTCTGCTCGCAGGGGGCTTGATTTGAATTCCTAGCAATACCCACCGCGTCCTAGTGCACGTACAGTCGCAGTCGTTTGCCTGCTTTGTTGTCCAGGGGTCGGGCGAGCTGTCGTCAGCGCCTGATAATATTCCCCCTTCATGGGACATCGCCGACCTTTTCCCGGATAATAGATAATTACACAGAGACGTATTCTGACCCGCACGCCGGGCACTGGCTGTGCTTTGAGAGGACGGAGCAGGCTGGGAGTGGGGAGTGGGGGAGGGGCGCGGGGGGGGGGGGGCAGGAGGCTGAGTTCTGGGTTCAGGGTTTGGTGAGCATCCGAGCAGCTCCTTGTTTAAATGATTGGAGACAGAGCCGAGCCCTGGCTAAGAAATGTGGCAGCCCCTCACTAGTTAAAGGGCTGTACTGAACTTGTTTCCCCCTGATAATTAATAATAATAATAATAATAATAATAAATGCATTCTGTCGATCCCTGGAATGAGTTTGGGTTGAAAGGCGCTTTCTGTCCTTCTGTGAAAGGGGGCTCTCGGGTTAATCCATGATGCAGGGAGCCCAGATTGCACGGCAGCTGTAATTAGTATTGCAGGATGGATTTTGTCAGGCTTAATCTGCCAAAAAAAGGGGGAAAAAAACCCCAACAACAGAGTGCAAGAGACAGCCATCATCAAAAAGGGAGCCCGAGTATAATTAGAGGTGCTGTACACACAATGAAAGAGCAGAGCTGAAGGAAGAAACAGAGACCCGAGGAGGGAGAACAAAACATAGCAGAGAGCGAGAGAGAGCAGGACCTCTGTATGGGAGGGAAATGGTGGCTCCTTCCCCCCTCGCCATGAGGAGAGAGGCTCTCTAGGATGCCAAACCCTGCACCTCTTCTCTTCCCCAAGCCCCAGAGCTTGCTTCATATCTGGGATTTAAGTAATTTGCATTGCAACGCCAGTCTGTGTGCTGCTGCTGCTGCTGCTGATCCTTTCACTCCTGCATCGCTTGCCTGCTATTCGTCCTCTCACCAGCTTGGGGAGGGGGGGGGGGGGGGGGAAAGCTGCTCCTGGGGGACAGGTAAAGAGGCAGATGGAGGAGATAAGGGGGATTGGGGGGGGAGGGGAGAGACGGATAATAAAGGAATTGTGGGGTGAGACTTGGGAGATGGAGGCTGAAAGACTGGGAAGATAGGGTGGAGAGAGGCTGGGGACAGGAAGAGGAGAGTAAAGATGGGGAGAGGGAAGTGGAAGGCAGAGTGACAGAAGGTGGAGGATGTGAGAATAGGGTAGGAGAAGACTGGGAAGAGGAAGTGGGGAGTGGGGAGTGATTGACATGGGGAGACAGGCAGGGAAGTAGTGACCCGAGGGGAGGAGTGAATGTGGAAAGGTGGGAGAGCTGGAGGATGAGGTGAAAGATGGAAAAGTTAGACATTATAAAAGAGAAGAGATCATGATCCGAAAAGAGATGACAAAGAGCAGATAAATGTATTTTTTCATTCAGATCCTGGAATATGTGACATTTGAAAGTTTTTGCTTTCTTTTAATGTGGGGGTAATTTTTAGTCTACTTTTGACTGTGGTTTTAATACCATTTTTCAAACGAAAAGTACTGATGTATGTCCAGTGAAAAAAAACTGCCTGAGGAAATGCACCTGGGTTATTTTGTGTGGGCACTTTTTTTCTGGCCAAAAATACACTTTGGAAAAATTCAAAAGTATGTGCCTAGTTGCAAACCCCACCCCCCAAAATGCCTCTGCCACATGTGAGTAAAAGCCTGGCATGCTTTTGCCTCCATATAGGATGGGCAATTTTCATAAAAGGCCATTTATCTGTGGCCATGTCTTTCTGTGTCTGACGCTTTAAAACTTTGTTGCATAGCACATGTGTAATGTTTAACCAGCAGCACTGCGACTCATATTGGCTCTGTCTAAAATTCACTGAACTTGCATCTTGTTATATTATTTGGAAGGGGGAGGGAGAGATTTTCCATCTCATCCTATGACCCCTCCCCCCCCCCCCCCCCCCCCTCCTCGATCCATATCAGCATGATTTGTTCTGATTGGACACATTCCATTATAAATAAATATACCTAATTTTAATTACAAGCATGTACATGTAAGAAATCAGTCCATATTCCCAAGGTGCATTATTAGATAGTTAGCAGTAAAAGCCCCTCCAAAGATGGGGAAATACTCTGAAGCATAGGAATTGTGTAATTGAGATGTGTGCTAGTAGAGAGTGCACACTGAGCTCAGGTGTACTGTGTGGTAGCAGAGAGAGAGAGAGAGAGAGAGAGTGGGCGGAGCTGGAGAGTTCAGCCAGAGAGCAGAGCAGAGCTCAGTTTCCATATGCAGTAGTAGAGAGTGGATTGGACAATACAGAGAGAGAGAAAGGCGGAGCTGAAGAGTACAGGGAAAGAGAGGGGCGGAGCTGGAGAGCATAGGGAGGGAGTGGGGTGGAGATCAATTTGCATATTGGCTATGCAGGCGCGGGGCAACTCCCCTCTGATGCAAAAGGTTATTAATAACTGGTCCCGTTTAATATCAAATAATATCTGTGGTTTTTATATATAATTAAGTCCTAAAATAATTGGCCATGGGTTTTTTTTTTTTTGTAATTTTAGGATGGAGCAGCCCTTAAAAGAAGAACGCTCCAGCTACAGAAGTAGCTTTCAGAATGAGGTTGAGCAAGCCAGCGGAGAGACGTTGCACCTCCAGCTCTGCAGTGGCTCTTGCCACGCCGAACACATCCTGCAGACGCTGAACTCGTACAGACAAAGCGGCATTCTTACGGATGTGGTGCTGCTCGTCGACGGGCAGGAGTTCCCCTGCCACCGGGCCACGCTGTCCGCCAACAGTGCCTACTTCAGAGCCATGTTCGGTGGCAGCCTAAGAGAAGGGAGCCAGGAGGTGGTGCCCATTCAGAAGACCTCCGCGCCCACCATGAGCCTCCTCCTGGACTACATGTACGGAAGCAGCGTGGTCATCCGGGAAGAGAACGTAGAGGGCATCCTGGAGGCCTCCGATCTCCTTCAGGTCCCCAGGCTCCGTGATGCTTGCGTCACGTTTCTAGAGGGCCAGCTGCATCCTTACAACTGTGTGGGGATCATGAGGTTCGCAGACTCCTTCTCCATCGCCTCCCTGTCGGAGAAGAGCAAGAAAGTCATGCTGGAGGGCTTCGCCGAGGTCTCCTGCCACGAGGAGTTCCTGGAGCTGAGTCAGAAAGAGCTGACTGAGTACCTGTCAGACGAGCAGCTGGTGGTCCCCAGAGAGGAGGTGGTCTTCCAGGCGGTGATGCGCTGGGTCCGCCACCGGGAGGCGACCAGGAAGGCGGCCTTGAAGGGCCTCCTGCGGCACGTGCGCCTCCCCCTCCTGCATCCGGCGTACTTTCTGGAGAAGGTGGAGGTGGACGAACTCATCCAAGGCTGCCCGGAGTGCTTTCCCTTGCTGCACGAGGCGCGCAAGTACTATCTCCTTGGCCATGAGGTCAGTTCGCTAAGAGCAAGGCCTAGAAGGTAAGACTGCAGTTTTGTATGATGATGCACATGAAGCTGGGCGAGCTTCTTCTTTGTAGCACATCGGATGTGACCTGTGTTTTGTTTTTCTCCTTCCGTCCCTCACATGGCAGAACGTGATAGGGCAGCCAGATGGCACTCTAAATGTCAGGGGCCTCCTTCATCAGTTCTTTTTTTTTTTTTTTTTACTGTGTTTGAGTTAACTTGCATTTCAAAACAGTCTGAGGCTCTTAACTGAAGAAGCAGAGTTGGCCCACAGTGCTAAGGGAGTTTTGGGTTGGTTTTTTTTTTAAGCCAAATCAGCCTTCCTGTTCCGAGATCAACCTAGAATATGATGTAATTAGTAGAATTTCTCCATGTGATCTATAATGGAGCATCTAGCAGTATCCGCTATTATTAGGTCCTATTTAGTGACTTTAAAATGGAGTATATACGGTAGTTATCCATAGCAACACAATAAGAACATAAGAAAATGCCATACTGGGTCAGACCAAGGGTCCATCAAGACCAGCATCCTGTTTCCAACAGTGGCCAATCCAGGCCATAAGAACCTGGCAAGTACCCAAACACTAAGTCTATTCCATGTAACCATTGCTAATGGCAGTGGCTATTCTCTAAGTGAACTTAATAGCAGGTAATGGACTTCTCCTCCAAGAACTTATCCAATCCTTTTTTTAAACACAGCTATACTAACTGCACTGACCACATCCTCTGGCAACAAATTCCAGAGTTTAATTGTGCATTGAGTGAAAAAGAACTTTCTCCGATTAGTTTTAAATGTGCCCCATGCTAACTTCATGGAGTGCCCCCTAGTCTTTCTACTATCCGAAAGAGTAAATAACCGATTCACATCTACCCGTTCTAGACCTCTCATGATTTTGTGTGTGTTAGCTCCTGGGATAGACTTAATTATAGTCTGCCTTTTCTAAGCGTGAGTGCTGTTTTTAATCAAAAATCAAATGAAGGCAAAGTAGCTTTAGAGCAATTAAAGCCTTGAACTCCAAGTCAGATATGAGTGCAGCTCCCGTTTCTACTGCTAACTCTCCCTAGTTACCTTCTCTATAGTCACCCCAAAGTTGCGTGCCTCATTCCGGAGTAACATACACGGAGAGAGCAGCGAGAATAGATTATAGAAGCAAAACGTAGACACAGCGCAGCAGGTATAAGAATCAAAGGACTTTTTTTGAGAGGGATGGGGTGGGTTGAGGCCGTGTGTCCTGTGAGTTAAACTCTAAAAACGGGCTGATGCAGTATAGTGTGCTTGACCGAGCGCACCTTTAACCCCCGTTTGGCCGTGCGTTTTTGACGCGCTATTTTTACCCCTTGTACAGTAAGGGGTAATAGCGCGTGGAAAACGCGCGGCCAACCCCCCCGAAACTAATAGTGCCCGCAACATGCAAATGCAGGTTGATGGGCCTATTAGTTATTCCCACACGATTCAGAAAGTAAAATGTGCAGCCAAGCCTCACATTTTACTCTCAGAAATTAACTCTCAGAAATTAACGCCTGTCCAAAGGCAGGAGTTAATTTCGGCCGGCACCAAGAAAGTGCACAGAAAAGCAGAAAAAACTGCTTTTCTGTACACCTTCCGACTTAATATCATAGCGATATTAAGTCAGAGGCCCCCCAAAAAATAAATAAAGATCGTAAAAAAAAAATAAAAATAAAAATCAGCCATGGCTGATTTGGAAGACGGACGCTCAATTTTGCCAGCGTCTGTTTTCCGAACCCGTGGCTGTCTGTGGGTTTGACAACCGACGCCGGTAAAATTACTCCCCATGCTTAACGTTACTCCCCATGCTTAAGCTGTATCCAAGTTTTTCTCTCCCCCTGTTCTATGTAAGACAACTTTGTCACTGTTTTTTATGGTTGCAATGTAAACCGGAGTGATAATTAACTCTGTTATTTGAACTTCGGTATAGAAAAGTTCTAAATAAATAAATAAATAAATAAAATTAAGCGTCGGCTGTCAAACCCTCTGACAGCCGCCGCTTCTGTCAATAAGGAGGCGCTAGGGACGCGCTAGTGTCCCTAGCGCCTCCTTATTACCGCAGGCCCTCATTTAAATACTAAATCGCGCGCCCAGGAGAGCGGCCTGTGCGCGCGTCGGGAGAGCGAGCGCTCGCCTCGGAGCGCCGGCTCTCCCGCGCATTTTACTGTATCGGCCCGACTGTCTTTCACCAGTCTTGTTTGTGCCTTTTTATTTTTAATCTAATGATATTCATTCCCTTTTCTGCTTCACCTTGCAGTCTTGCGAGTTTGGTTCCTTTTAGCACACGTTCCTGCTGTTTGTGTAATCTTTAGCGGCTGTCGATGTTCTCTTCAAAATGTCCCTCTTCTCTTATCATTAAGGAACCCTTTTTATTTTTAAGGGGACAAACCGGGGGGGTCGAATTAGGAGTGGGGGTGGGGAGGCCTGCCTGAGAAACTTTAGATGTTGCTCACCTCGAGGTTCCCGGTTTAGTTGGGAGTTGGAAGAAAAATGGTTTCCTCGTTTTCAGGTGCACAGAGAGCTGCGTCGGAAATCACCAGGGAGACACAAGTTCTCCCCCCCCCCCCCCCAAATATGGCACCGACCTGCAAGCGAAGCGTCAGGACCAAGACTGTGATTTCCGACCGTGGCTCGTGGGCCAGAAAACGCTGATTTCATGCACCTCCTCCCTTCCTCTGGTCTGCTTGGGCTCTGCGTTTCTCCCCCACCGGTGCAGGGTCCTGGCGTTAACTCCCAGCGCCGGTGCGGGACCTGCCCTGGTTGCTCCCCAGCAGGGCGGCGCGGTCTGATGCTCCCTTGCCATCCACTCCTCCCCCACGCACTTTCTCCTCAGTCCTCCTCCCCCCTCCCCGTCCTCTGCGCTCTCTGTTATTCTCTCATCCCCTTCCGCTGTGTTCTCACCTTCCCACTCCCTTCCTTTCCTCCCATCTCTCCTCCCTCTTTTCTTTCCCCTCCCCCGCCCCCCCCCCCCCCTGCCGCCTCTCCCCCCTTCTCTTGCATGGCACCGCGTCAGCGTCGCCGCCCGCACGTGGGCGGCAGGAGCACGTGTGCATTGCGTGGGGCGCGTGGTGTCCTGCAGTGGCGTTATGGTCCGCTGCTGGGCCATGATTTGACCGTGCGCCATGGTCTGGGCAAACTCTTTCCTTGCAGTGCAACCCAACGGTGTGGCAGGATGACGACTGGAATGGAGCAGTGATGCAGCCATGCAACGGCATTGCGGCTAAGGTCATTATTTCTGAGGGGGAAACAGCTCATCCGTTGTAATGCTTAATGCGGCAAACCCATGTATTTGTGTGCACTTTCTGCGCGCTGGCTGCATAATAATGACCCTGGCGGGCCTTTGAGCTGACAAAGGTTGGCCATTTCTGCTTTAGCAGCTGGATGGATGGGACCTATGTGTTAGTGGAGGCAGTGCTATGGGTACCGTACCTGTCTATTCATTTTAGGGTCAGGCATAGCCAACCGTTACCTGGCCGAGTCCAATCGGCTGTTTGCATAAAATGTTTGAGCTCCGGGATCACGAGGTCATAAAGCTTACGCTTACACAGGCTAAACCCTCTAGGGCAGATTTTTAAAGTTACGCGCGTGGGGTACATTTGTGCGCGCTGCCACGCGCGTGTTATAAAATCCGGGGTCGGCGCGCGCAAGGGGGTGCGCACATGTGCACCTTGCGCGTGCCGAACCCAAGGGGAGCCCCGATGGCTTTCCCCGTTCCCTCCAAGGCCGCTCCAAAATCGGAATGGCCTCGGAGGGAACTTTTTTTCCAGCCACCCCCCAGCCTTAACTAAATTCCCCCCCCCCCCCCACCCCCACCTTTGCTCCAAAAGTTACGCCTGCCCGCGCCGGCCAGCTTCGCGGCATAGGCCGCTGTGCCGGAGCACTCAGCCACGCCCCAGGACCGCCCCCAGACCGCGGCCATGCCCACGACCCCACCCCTGACCGCCCCTTTTTCGAAGCCCCGGGACATACGCGTGTCCCGGGGCTTGTGCGCGCCGCCGAGCCTATGCAAAATAGGCTCGGCGGCGCACAGGGGTAGGTTTTCGGGGGTTACGCACATATCTTACGCGCGTAACCCTTTGAAAATCTACCCCCATGTGTGCGCTCTGGCACGTACAATCCTGTGTCCTGACAACGCAATCACTTCTGCATCATAAACACACGCAGACCTTCAGCATTCATCTATGAACTGTTCCCCTCCAGCGTCTTCCCTCCTTTTGCCTTTGTCTCTGCTCTCTTTTGTTCTCTGCTTTTTCTGCTGACTTTTTTTTTTTTTTCCATCTTGACCTTCAGTATTTTCGCTTGTGTTTTACCCTTCTTTCTCTCCTCTTGCAGACTTCCCCTGCAAGATCTCTGCCCTGGTCACACAGCTTTGCTCCTTCAGCCAGCTCCAACCACACAGAAGCAACTACTGCCGGCCTCAGTCTCCAGCACGCGTACAGGCACCGGCCTCTGCCACGTACTGAGACACTCTCTCTTCATCTGGCACCTACAGCCCTGAGCCCCCGTCACACGTACATACAGGTCCCAGCTCGAGCTCCGGCTGTAGCCTCCAGCAGGCCTACCCTCTGCCACATGTTCAGGCTCTGTCTAGCCTTGCATGCAGATCACAACCTGGGTCGCCGCTTCCCTGTTGCAGCCCCAGCTGTGGTTTTCCTGCCTGTGGCAGAGCCACCGCTTCCCCTCTAGGGGGACATCCAATTGCTAAGGTCAATAACCAATATATGTTTTAGGCTTTTCCTAGCACAAGGAATTTTAATTATATAAAAAAAAAATTGCTTGCAGTAAAAGGAAATAAATGTGATGAAATATTTTAATGTGAATGTAAATAAATTAATCAGTAGCTCATTTCAATTACTGCTGAGAGCCAACCGTAAGAAATTCCCTGTCTGTGGCACTTTCAAACAGTGGAATCGCTTTGAGTGTTGCAAAGCGATAATTCTCATCCATGTAATGTACTTTATGGGTTGTTGAGTTGCGCAGTGAAACTCTTTGTGTTCCATACAGTGGCCTCTCAAGTTTGCATGGTTGTGGTTTTTTAGGAGGTGGGTGTCTGTGTGTCCATGTGCACAAAATATTACTTGCACTGAACACGTTTACCAAGCTTAACTTTTTTTTTTTTTTTTTGCTTGGGTCAGCCAACATCTTTAATTTCTACTGAGGATCCAGGATGGGTTCTTAGAGCAGAACGTTGCAGAGCAGAATGATTCTTTTTTGATCCAGTTTGGTGATTTGCATGGCCTCGTTCGTTTTTTAGGTTTATGGAGTTAGCGGAGACGATAGTTGTCATCGGCGGCTGCGACAAAAAGGGCGTACTGAAGCTGCCTTTCACAGACATGTACCAGCCGAAGAGCAGACAGTGGACAGCCCTGGCCAGTGTGCCTGGATACGCCAAGTCAGAGTTCGCTGCCTGCACCTTTAAGAATGACATATATATATCAGGTAAGAGATCTTCCACATTCCCGATCCAAGGTACTGGGATGTGAATGTCCAATGTCTTCTTAGCCTGGTGGGAAACCTTTTCAAGTATCCTTGCTGGAACTGTCTCTGGAGCAGGCTTCAATGCCTCTTTTGCAGTCCGGATGCTGTGATGGAGTCTGCTCCAGAGACAGTTCCAGCAAGGAGACTTGCAGAGGTTTCCACCACGGCTGAGAAGACATTGGAAATTCAAAAATGATTAGGCTGCATTTAGCAAGCTGCTAATTAACAACAGTTGAAGTCTTGAGACACTGAATTGGCAAATCAACGTATAAAGTAGATTCAACAATAAGAGATCGAGTGCTCTTCACTAAATACAGTCCACCATGGTATCAATGAAGAATAATTATGAACAATATTTTCCCCTGAGGGAGCCTGGATGGTGAAACAGAGGCCTTTGTAGGGACAGAGAGAATTCAGGATATAGCAGAAGTAGAAGAGAGACTACAGAAGCATCATTAGAACAACAGTCCCGTGAAACAATTACAAAGAATCCTTTCTTGGAGACTGTGATTCAACTCTATCCCCTTTTTAATGAAGGTATCTTCCATGTGACTCAGTTGCAATTCACAAAGTATCTTTCTTGAAGTCCAATTCTATTGCAAGAGTGTCATTGTTTTATTACAGCAGTCTGTATATATTTTGGCATTGTTTTATGTCGATATCTATACATGCATAACACTACAGAGAGTTTAGAAGCAGTGTGAATGAGGAATGATTGACTAGGGCAATTGATAAATATATGTGTGTGTTATTGTGCCAATTTTTATTTTTTGAATAGTTTTGGTATTTTTTTCTAATGTATAATAAAGCTTGCAACATTAAGCATCTTTCAAATTATTTAAAACAGTAGTGGTGTTACTTATCCTATTTTAGGAGTCTCTGATGGATATGCCATTTTAGGTAGCCACATATCATTTTTATTTTATTTAAAGCCTGGATCCTAGATATATAGAGATATGGTAAGAGATTTTCCGCATTACCAATGCAAGGTACTGGAGTGTGTGTGTGTGTGTGTGTGTGTGTGTGTGTGTGTGTATGTATGTATGTATATATATATACATACATACACACACACACACATTTATTTTCTAAAGCATTTTGTCTCAAGGCCACCATAGGTCAGTAAGTTTCAAATGCAAGGACATCAAAAGCTCCCTTACCTGAAAGAAATGTCCCTGTCACAGGGGGGAGGCATAGGGAGGGGGATTGCATCTATCTGCTAGTGGCAGCAGCTGCATCATGGCATCTCTCCATTCTCTCTCTCTCTCTCTCTCTCCCCTGATGTCTCTCCCTCTTCCCTAGAGTCTCATCTCCTCTGCTCCTCACTCCCCCCCCCCCCCCCCCTCCGCCACATCACTCCAGCGGCTTAGCAGCAGTTAAAGGTGCATCTGTCTATGAGGTGGCCTGGGCACATCCCCCACATTTCCAGTGCTTCTCGTACTGGTGATGAATGGGGAGGCTGCACCCGGACCTGCATGTCTGATGCGGCCCCCACCGCTGTGGAATGGGCTGGCCGGCCAGTGGGGAGGCTGTGGAGCAGAGGGAAAGGGAGTGGGAGGGTTGGTGGAATGCAGAGTGGAGGGAAGCAAGCGACCAGGCCAGGCAGGAAAGGGAAGGGAGCAATCCAGCCAGACAGGGAGGGGCAGGGACAAGTGGGCTGACCACAGAAGGTTGGGGAGTGAGCAGGTGGGAGAGTTGGCCTAGAGGGGGAGCAGCCTGGCTGCGACTTTTGAATTGCTTGGGGTTTTTTGATACTAGGAAATGTTCACTCCTGTCCAAGTTTAGAACCGTGGTCTCCTGGTTCCCAGATTGTTACTCTAATACAGACCGGATAGGTTTTTCAGGATATCCACAATAAACTTGCATGAGGTACATTTGCATGCATCCAATGGAGGCAGTGCATGCAAATACATTTCATGAATATTCAGTGTGAAAATCTTAGAAACCTGACTGGCTTGTGGTGCTCGAGGACTGGAGTTGCCTGCCCCAGTTCTAACCACTTGGCTACCCTCTCTCTCTCTAAAATAAACTTGGTTGCCCCATCAGCGGAAGTCATATTTAAAAAAAATTAAATGACCAAGTAATTCCAGTGTCCTTGTTTGTGTCTCTCACTGTTGTCTCTATTACTTAACATTTCTATAGTGCTACAGGACACACGCAGTGCTCTCTGACCCCCTGCCCTACCACGCCCTGCTGCATGGAGTCAGAAAGCAGCCAGGAACAGGGAAACAATGACCCGCATGGGTTTTAATGGGCAAGCAGCTCTTATTTTATTGGAAAAGATTTCCTTCCCATTGGGCGGATAACACTATCATGGCGCAGAGTGTTCTTCGTTTTTAACGTGGTCACATGGGACTTGAAATGTTTCTTCTCTGCTGTAGAGGCGTGCGATCTCCATGTCTGATCACCCTTTTACCTGTTCGGATCTGGTTCTGGGGGGGATTTCCTTGCTGCTGAGGACGATTGAGGGATTGGGAATTTGACATTTGTTGTTTAAAAGCATCTGAAACCATTTTCCTGTAAATCCGCCTTCCTGTTTACCCTAGCTGCTGTCTCTCTTTTTTTTTTTTTCTTTTTTTTAATTCAGGAGGGCACATTGGCAGCAGTGATGTCTGGCTGTTTAGCTCTCAGCTCAACATCTGGATCAGGGTTGCTTCTCTGCACAAGGGCAGGTGGCGACACAAAATGGCCACCCTTCATGGCAAGGTATGGGCGTCTCCAATCATGTCGGTTTTTTTTTTTTTTTTTTTTTTTAAATGATCCATTTTCATTATTGATATTTTACTTTGACAGCTTGGCTTTTATATCTCTTTTAACCGGCGATGAAAGCCTTAATGTTTCACCACTTGCATTGGACGCTTTTGGCTTTACCCAGATCAAGGTCGTGGTGCCGAATGTTAGATTTTGTGGTTGAAAGGAGAACTTTTTATGCTGGGCATCAAGTAGGAAAGTCTCCTGGTTGAGCTTAGTGAAAACGTGCAGCTGATTAAAAAACTTGCGTTTTAATTTTTAAATTTCAGATGCTCCTCCGTTTTCAGGCTTTAGCAACGGCCAAGCTCCTTGTCTATGCTGGTGCACCCATTCTGCAAAATCACGCATTCATTCACTCCGCTCTTTCAAAGTGGATTCTGCGCTCAGAAGTCTGCTTTCAAAATTATCCCACCAAATCTACCCTGCACCAGTTCTATCTGCTAAATCGTCTGTTCCCATTTTTCCTTAAAAAGGATGCACAGAGGCCCAACCTTCACCCCTCCACCCCCAGAAACGCCTCCACTCATTAGGGGTAATCTTACACTATAAAATGATATATGTGCATGTTTTCCAACATCTCAGGCAGGCAATCCTGTTATACCTGCAGCAGCCCCTTTTGAAAATTACCCTCCCAGTCTGCATTAATGGGATGGTAAGTCACGTTACCTTTTCCCCCTTACAATCACTGGGAGAGAGGGCCAACGCTGCTCTTGTCCTAGCATGCTGAAATAAATATGATTAGAAAAGGCATGGAGTTTGTTTTTTGAAGTAAGAGAGCAACCCCCCTGAGACTATTAGTGCCTGCAACATGCAAATGCATGTTGATGGCCCTATTAATTATTCCCGCGCGATACAGAAAGTAAAATGTGCAGCCAAGCCGCACATTTTACTTTCAGAAATTAGCACCTGCCCAAAGGTAGGCGTTTAATTTCTGCCGGCGCCAGGGAAGTGTACAGAAAAGCAGTAAAAACTGCTTTTCTGTGCACCCTCCGACTTAATATCATGGCGATATTAAGTCGGAGGTCCCGAAAGTTAAAAAAAAAAGTTAAAAATTTAAAAAAAAAATGTATAAATGGCCCCGCGGCTTGAAAACTGGATGCTCAATTTTGCCGGTGTCCGGTTTCCGAACCCGTGGCTGTCAGCCACGGGTTCAGAAACCGTGATCAGTGATCTTTCGTTTGAAGCGCGCAGCAGGCTTTGTACGCGCAGAGCACAAGGTCACTGAACCGAGCTGGAGGGGGAGATAACAGTGGGGAGGCCTCCTACATTTACTGCTCCTAGGGTGATCAACTTTTTAGATAAGAAATTAAAAAAAAAAAAAAATGCAAGAGGCAGTCAACCACAAAGGTTAAAAAAAAAAACCCAACAACCTTCACCAATGGTGCGAATGAAATAATCCTCTCAGTGATAGAAAATTGTAAGTCTCAAGGGGGAAAGAGCTCAGAAATGGCTGAATCCTAATTAGAAGCTGCAGCTGGGGACAGCTGATCGTTGGTCATAAAACCCAAAGAAGACGGCCATGATGTATTCAAGCTCCGTCACCTTAGAAACTGGAAGTCTGAAATGAGCTGATGCCTTAATGCAGCCAAAACGTCAAACAGTGGCCACCTCAGCCTTCCCTCTCTGCTCCTGCCACATGTGATGTTACTCATATGAGAGAAGCCCGATATTTGCCATGGGGAGCAATCTCATAGTTTTTTTGTGCTGGAAACAGCCTGGGTTTTGGATAATTTGTGTTTAGGGTTTAGTTTGAGCCTGCTCTCTGAATCTTTTTTAGCCTTTTGTTGGGAAGAGCTCCTTACAGTCATCCTTTTCCAACACCGTGTTTTCGCCTCTTCTGAGCAGTTTGTTAAGATTTGCACGTGTAACGATGCTCAGCTCACACTGAAGGGTAAATATGGACTTTAATTCCCTTTTCAATCATTGGGAAGACGCCAGCATTTTATTAGACATTGCAGAATAGGAGAACAATAACTAAATGGTGTTTCCTGAGCAAAGGTTGGGAGAAGGGGTTTGTACGATGCAAGTAACACTGCAGGGAATGATTATTATATGCCTTTATTAATTTAAGTTGAATGCACCATCTGTAAAACAAGCATCCAGGAGGCTCACGATCAAAATAGCATAATCAGTAGAATAAAGAGCGCACACATACTAGCACAGAAATTAATAAATAGAGACCTTGATTAGACGGCGACATAAAACAATAAAATAGCAGGAGCGCCAGCATTAAGCTAATCACAAGGCAGCCCAACACGAGGCTTACCCGTTGTGTCAATAATGCCTCATTGATCTAGCAGTCCATGCCTGACTAAACAACCAAGCTTTGCCCTTTTCATTTAAAAAATGTTTTGAAAGAATAAATATACAGGATAAACAGAAGAAAATTCAATAAGAGAAAACAATACAATGAGTAATATGGACGTTGAAAGAGGAATTTTCAAAAGTTCTGCGCGTAAAAATGAGCACGTGCACACATACAATAGCATATACGTGAGTGCATGCTATTTTAAAAACCACCTCACTCTTTTTTTTATTCAGAAAATAACGCAAGTTATCCACAAAAACGCATTTTATGCAAATAAGACTTCCTATGAAAAGCACCAGGACTCCACAATATTATCTCATGACTCATGTCTTATTGAGATGTGCTTATATATTTATAATCATCAGTCTTATAGTGTCCCAAATCCACAAATCTTGCATATATGTTTTTTGAGTATTTTATATTGTAAGTATAAAGGCCACTGATGTCAAATAAAATAGACTAGTACTTATAAAGACCAGTGGGGAAGAGATTGGTTAATAAGTCTAAATAACATGAATAAAATCTACTCGCGTATCCTTTAAAAATGTGAAGTAAAAGTATGCAGTTTTATCATTTGCGCACACTTATCCGGCTAAGTCGCGCCTTTGCCACTATATCAGGCTAAGCAGCAGCAAAGGTGTGAGCATTTGTGCGTGCATATGCACTTCTATTTTGTAACCCGCCCATATCGTATCCGCGCAGGTTATAAAATACAGTAGCAAGCCTTGCATGCACTCATATACCCACATAAATGTGGGTATATGAGCAGTTTTGAAAGTTATCCTCTCCATGTTCTTGTGGAGGATTTTATGACCAGTGATGATCTGTACCCAGCTCTGAGTTCTAATTAGCATCCAGCTGTTTCTCAGGTCTTTTCCTCGTTGATATTTACAGGTTTCGATCATTGGCAGGATTGTTTAGGTCACGCTTTTTCATGAAGTTTGAACATTTGGTGACTGAATTTTTAAAACAGAAAAAAAACCCCCATACCTGCCCCCACTACATCCAACATGATCCCTCTCAGTCCCCAGAGCCCTATCTTCTGACCACACCAGGGTAGGAGCAGAGCAGTCCCTTTCCAGGCAGTGGCATTGTCTGGGGCTGGCTCCTATGCCCCCTCCATCTTCCACCTCCTCGTGACCTCTTTCCCTCTTACACCTCTGCTCCTTATGGCATCGCCACCTTATATACATCCCCTTTGGCCTTTCCAGGCACATCTCTTTCTTAGCCCTCCTCGCAGGGTGCTTTCCGGGCTCCTCTCTCCTCCTCGCAGGGTGCTTTCCGGGCTCCTCTCTCCTCCTCGCAGGGTGCTTTCCGGGCTTCTCACCTGCTTAGTCCTCTACTATGCCCATGGTCCCTTCCTGGCCCCTTCCTAGCTTCTCTCTCCTCCTGTCGACAATGGCCCTATTATTATTTTTTTTGTCTTCTTTCCTCTGCAGCATTGGTCCTTTTGCATTTCCCCCTCCCCTCACTTTTTATGGCTGTTCTGGGCCAGGTCAGCTGTGTGGGGCGAGAGCTGGCGTGTGTGCCCCGGCAGGTCCTGCCCCCCTTGCATGAGTTTCCTGGGTTACAGGAGGACGGGACGGGGGGCGCTGCAGGGTCTGCCGGAGCACGCATGCTGGCTCTGCTGGATTTCTTTTCCATTCAGCGGTGCTGCTTGGCCACCATGTTTTTACTTCTGCCAGCTACCAGCCTAGCCAGGAAACAAAAATGGTTACCAACTGGCTGAAAACTGGCCAGCTGGTAACCCTACCTGCTCCCCGCTAGGAAAAGCCATGAAGGGTCATTCTTCCTTCACTGCTGCTCTCCCCTCTCCCCCATCCTGGGAGAACTGCGTGTGGTGGCCAGTGGTGCAGCCCTGCACTACGATGCCAGTCATGCTCTGGTGCCTAAGGCTGAGGCCATATGGGCCCTGAGTCCTTTGATAATGCACCTTTATCGGGAGGGTCTTCTGGTAACGTAGGTGACTTCTTTCTTGGGTGTTTGCATAAATGAAAAGAACATTCTCTTTTTTTTTTTTTTTTTTAATTTTTATTGAAGCGACTCCTTAAGAAACAATACAATGTACGGCAATTCTAGTACAAAGCCCAACAGAAACAAATATATTAGTGCAGAGAATGTAATGGAAATAAACAGGACTAAATGCTACACACCACTTCAACATTTTCCAAAGTTATATCCACTCCCCCCAACCTGTAAAGAACCGACAATCATGCACACATTAATCCATCACACGCACCAAGAAAATGAAACGATGAGCACTGTGCCTCAGTATGAGTGCAATATGAAGGAAACAAAACCCCCCCACTAATTTTAGTCTTCCATTTAGAAACTTTCTCCCAAAGCGCAAAATAACTTTTCAAATACAAAACACTGCGCTTATTACCTAGCTCTTTCCTTCTCATATGTTCTAATGTCGCAAAGCGGATCATTGCTTGCCGCCAGTCCCGAAAAGCTGGAACTAGTGCAGCATGCCAGGTAGATAAAATCACTTCTTTTGCCGATAGTTAAAGAGATTGCAACAAATCTCTGACCCCCGCCAGGCAGTGCAGGCTTCTCCTCAAACAAATACAAATAAATGAGGCCACCATTCCGTGAGACCGGGCCACCCAGTACATGTGCGACAGCCGAGCAAACTTTACTCCAGAAAGACCGAAGCCTTGGGCATTCTGTGAACATCTGACACAATTCCCCACGCAGATGGGAACATTTCAAACATTCATCAGATGCCCACAAACAATCTCTAGGTAAGTAAAGATGGCGAATGATTTTAACTTGAATCTCCTGCAGGTTAAACAGGGACCACACAGCGATAAATCGAAACAAATGCTCTGCTGATATCGGACCCATCGATCTCTAGTCGCAAGTCCTCACTCCATTGCTTGGCCAATTTTTCCAGATGCGGGGCAGAAAATGTGCCCGGATGCCAAGTTTATTAAAAGCGAGGCGTGCTTTCCGAAAACGTTTCCTCCGCATCTGAAAAAGCAAGAAGTGCAGCGTTACTTTGGCAGATCTCCAAGGCATAACGCCAAGCGGGCAAGTAAGCAAAAAAAAAATGTTGTCTAGGGAGGGATATCCCGTTGCACTTGAAGCTGCTGAAATGACCATAACTTTTTTTTTTCTTCCACATCCACCAGATGTCCAAGGCAAGACAAACCTAACTCCTTCCAGGTGTGAGACACAGAAAAAGTAAGACCCTGGGGAAATCCTTATTTCCAGTTAGAGATAAAAAAGGAGAAACAGAAGCCAAGCCTTGTACCAAGGCTCTCCACCATTTCTACGCATTCTGAAATGTCCCCAACCAGAAGGTATGAAGATGTAAACTCTGAAGGGAGGACTTAGGGAGATGGAGCAGATACATCTCGTGCTAGGAGTTGGCCTATTCGTCCAGTAACCCCTCCGGGTCATACTTGCTAAGTTGAGAGGCCCAATCCTGTACATAGTGCATAAGCCAAGCAACATTATATAATCGCAGGTCTGGGACAGACAAACCCTCATACTTTTTCTCGCACATGAGAACATCCAGCCTGAGTCTCAGCCTTCTCCCATGCCATTAAAAAGCAGAGACCATGGATTTAAATTGAAGCACTTCAGATTGTTTTAG
The DNA here is from genome assembly GCF_901001135.1 of Rhinatrema bivittatum. NCBI lineage: Eukaryota > Metazoa > Chordata > Amphibia > Gymnophiona > Rhinatrematidae > Rhinatrema > Rhinatrema bivittatum. The sequence goes on from NC_042619.1 coordinate 24,409,622, forward strand.
TCAAAGAGAAAGCATTTGGCATGGGTAGAGCACCTTGGGGAGAATAATCATTTTAACCACGGCACAATGCCCCATCAAAGATAACAGGAACGAATGTCAACGTTCAAGCAAAGCCTGAACCTTCCCCAAGGTAGCTCCAACGTTCTTCAAATACAAACCGCGGGCTGTGCAAGCTGTGTGAATACCCACATACTTCATGCCCCCCACGTTCCACTTAAGAGTGAAAACACCTCCCCAATGAGCAGGTAAATGGGCAAGAAGAGGGAATGCAGTAGATTTGTCATAATTGATTCGAAGACCAGAAAAGGAACCAAAAAGATTAATAGTACCCATGATATCCAACAAACAATCCTGCGGATTAGCAAGGAAGAGAAGCATATCGTTCGCAAACATGCTCAGCTTAACCACTTTCCTATGAACGGATAAATCCTGAAGGGAAGCCATCCCTTGAAGTAGAATGGCTAGGGGTTCAATCGCCAATACATAGGGGAAAGGGGGCACCCTTGACGCGTTCCTCTCTCCAAAAAAAAGGGAGAGGATTAGTGCACCATTGATCAATATCTGAGCTCTAGAAGATGCATATATAGCTCTTACCCAATGAATAAACTGGTCCCCAAAATTAAACTGTTCCAACACCCACCAAATATAGGACCATTCCACCTTATTGAACGCTTTCTCCGCGTCCAATCCTACCAACATGCCATCACACTCAGAATGGCCATTCAGTGATACTGTAAGTAAAGTTTTGAGCATGTTTGCCGAGGAATGCCTAAGAGAGATGAATCCATTCTGATCCAAGGACACCATAGTTTGAATAATCTTATTGACCGATCAGCAAGCACAGCAGAGAGCATTTTGACGTCCTGGTTCAAAAGAGAAATGGGCCTATAAGACCCAGGAGCCACCGGGTCCCTAGCTGGTTTTAAAAGAAGAATAATCGTTGCCAAATTATTCTTGGATCCCATACTACCCTCAGCAAAAGCCTCCCTAAACATTTCCCTTAAAGGCTCAAAAATCCGTGGCCCTAAGATTTTTGAAAAGGTGATCTTACTCAAGTTTGCAGGATTCCACCATATGCAAGATAGTAATGCGCCGAAGATGGATGGTTGTAGAATGATTTGTAATAGTCGTACGGCCTTCCCATTGATCGCAGTTCTCTTTGTGTCTCTCTCTCTGTTTTTACAGCTCTATGCTGTTGGCGGATTTGATGGCTTTCAGAGGCTGCCTACAGTAGAGTGTTACGATTCCTTCTGTAACAACTGGACGTTCACCACTCCCATGCTGGAAGGCGTGAGCTCAGCGGCAGTTGTGGCCTGCATGAACAAGCTCTACGTGATCGGAGGTGCCCTGGACGACTACGCCAACACAGACAAGGTACTGTGAGGGAGAATGCTGAGGAAATTTGGGTTTTGCCCAAAGCTCCTCCAAAGTTTTATGAGTCAGCCTTGCAATTTTTTTTTGAGGGGGGGGGGGGTGATGTGAGTGTCACCCCTGGCATTCTGCCCATTAAATTTTGAACTCATAGTTTTGATCTAACTTCAATGAGCTTGTGATTGAAGAAGCATCCAAATGTGGGCTGCAAGAATCTCAGCAAAGAGAGTTCTTGGTTGCCAGCATCAAAATGTTAATCCAGCTGAAGGAGTTTTAAACTAAACAGAATGCTTTTTGTCAAAAAATGTGAATTTAACTGAAAGTGATTCTAGCTAGGGATGTTCTTTCATTTGTTTCGTAAATGAAATGAAAGAAAACCATTTTCTTTTTTTTTTTAGTTTACAAAACCTTCTTTCGCTCCCTCCCCCCCTCCCCTCCCCCCATGCTGACCAAATGAGCTGAAGTAATAAAAGCCCTTTGCCCAGCATTTTGCCCCATCCATGGGAGTCTAAATTGGGCAGGAGCATTCCCCTGTTGCTTCAGGTTGGCTTGCACCACTTTGGAGCACCGCACTGGCAGGACAGGATGAACCAGGGATTGCTCTGGCTGCTTTGGCATCTCACACATAGCGGGCAAAATGCTGGGAAGAGGTGGGGGGAATCTTAAAATCTTTGTCTCATTTAAAGCTGGTGGGGCTGGCAACCAAGGCTCAGTGTGTGCTACCGATTGCACGCACTAAAACTGGATAGTGAAACGAGAGAAAATTTAAAGAAAAATGACACAACCCCCCCCACGAAATGGAGCAAAATAAAACTTTTCGGCGTGCACGTCCCACATTCTAGCCCCTTTCAATGCTATGCACCACAGCATTTAACACTCAGTCCCCCACACCGACTTACTGTAAAGCTGCTGTGATGTGCGGTGGGAGTCTGCTGGAATAACCCAAGTGCGTGCTGCTGGAAGCCAATATCCTCTGTAAGAAAAGTAATTTGCAGATCAATTAAAAAAAAAAAAAAGAATATATTTCTGACTTCGTATTCTGTTTCCCCTGTGCTGTGGAAAAACAGCATTTTCAGAGTTAAATTAAGGACACTACATAACCGGAGTCCACTTTTGGTAAAGGAGCCAACTCTTCTGGAGCAGATTACATAGCCGTCCCAGTGCCGCTGTTAAGCACTTCTGCTTATGATGGCACAGTTCAGATTTAAGAAGATTACAAAACAGGGCTGGATTAAGGCGACACGCGCCCACAGGCAGTGGAGATTTTGGAAGGAGGCATTGTCCTTGCTCCTTGCCCTGGGGGGGGGGGGGGGGGGGGGGGAAATGGGACGATTCCTCCTTCCAAAATCCCCTTCCTCCTCCCTTCCAAATTGCGGGGTCTGAAAATGAAGAAAAAGCAGGGCGGGGCCCTTTGCACGGGCACGTGAGGAGGGGACGGGTGACGCAGGATCCGGCGGGGCGCGAGGCCCGTTGAAGGCTCGCTGCTGTTTTTATTCATCCTCATTTGGTGCCAGAGCTGCAAGTTCTGATCTGGGCACGGCGCCGCTCCAGAGGACTTACCTCCATCGCCCATGCTAAATCCAGGCCTCCCTAAGACCTCCTTTCTTTCGGAAGTGTTTTCTTGGATAATGCGTCAGGGGGTGCTTTGAAGAATGATAATGCTGGATGGTTTATTAGTGTCATTTTTTTCCCCTCACCTCGCCTTCTTTTCCTCCTGTGGCGGGCTCGTATACCTGCGTGTATTATTATTATTATTATTTTCTTTTCGACAGAGGCTTTGGTGAGCCTCCTGGTTTGTATAGGTTTGCGGGTTCTGAAAATAATGTTCTCCTAACATAGTAAAATAGTAAATGATGGCAGATAAAGATCAAAGCAGCCACCCAGTCCACCCAGTTGAGATTCGTCCACGTTGGGAAGATGCATAGATAAATTCCCATGTGCAACTCACTCCTCCCCGATGTCCCTACAGTACCTGACTGTAATCCGCTTTGAAGGGCTGAAACACGGAATATAAATAATAATAATAATAATTGTACCTGACCTCTGGGCAATATGTGTGAATCCCTTTTTTTAACATAGACACACACAGATACATTTTCAGTCATGCCCCCAACTTCAAAGTTACATTCGGGCTTTTTAAAGCAAGCACAAAACAACCTGATTTTCAAATGCAAGGTACCGGCAGTTATTAGTTTAATTACAAAACATTTTTATTGCACCTTCCAGGTCAAAGGGCGTTCAAAATGACGTAGAACAATGCAAGTCAAGTTACAATAGAATCAACAACATCAAAATACAAACCGATAACATTAAGTCAAGGTCATAAACAACCATATATACCCCAAAAAATTAAAATCCTCTACAGACAGCCACCAGAACCCAACGCAGCCTAAAATTAATAAGGAGTTTCTGGCAAATCTCCCATTTTTAACTTTTCAAGGAAAGGATGCAGCTAAGTTTCAGAAAGGCGCTCCATGCTATTATAACTATTTGATGCTGAAAAATCCACTTAACTGCATTCGGCCAACCTATGTAGATAATTCCCAATTAAGGGGCTGATTTTCAGAGGATTTATGTGTGTAGGGGGGGGGGGGGGGGTTAACGCATGCTGAATCTATTTTCAAAAGGCCCGGCGACGCACGTAAGTCCCGGAGCTTTACTAAAGGGGCAGTCCAGGGCGGGGTCAGAGGCTCCTGGCACAGCGGCCATTTGCCGCCGTGCTGGGGATTGTGTGCCGGCAGTCGGCCAGCAGGCGCAAAAGGTAAAACAAAGGTCAGGGGGGGTTAGAATAGGGCTGGGGGGGGGGGAGGTTGGAGGAAGGGGTGGGAAGGTCAGGCTAGGGGGAAGGGAACAGGGAAAGGCGGTGCATGCCGACCCCGGTTTTATAACTTGCGCCCGCCTGAGTGTGCAAGCTATAAAATCAGGCGTCCGTGTGCGTGCCAGGTAGCGCACGCACACGGACGCCCGCGGTCACCTTTTAAAATCTACCCCTAAGGTTTTGAAAATGTATCCCGTAACGAGAGATACCTTTTAGACTATCTGAATGGAAAAATTGGTAGAGTTTTTTTTACGGTAGCAAAAGATGAGTAGCCCACGAACTCAGCGGCAAGAGCAGAAAAAAAAACCCCATTCTAATCTCATTGACCTAATGTTTTAGCAGCTTGCCTTGTTTTTAATGCTGTGTACTCAGAGGTTGTCCTTTCTAAAAGGTCCAGTGCTTTGATCCTAAGGAGAACAAGTGGACATTCGTGGCTTCAGCACCTTTCTCTCAGAGGTGCATTAATGGCGTCTCTCTGGACAATACCGTCTACGTGACTGGAGGACTGCTGAGTAAAATTTTCAGTTACAGCCCCACTGAGGACGTCTGGATGGAAGTGGCCACCCTACCTGGGCTTCTGGTAAGGAACTTTGCCTGATCTATGCACATTCAGGTCCATGTTCAGCAGTGTGATGCCTGAAGGTCAGCAGGATGGATTGTCACCGATGCTCAGTAGAGTGCTGCCAGTTAGGCTCACCACTTGATATAGCCGGCAGGTAAACTTATATGGCTACTGCTCTCCAACCCAATCAAACTTATCTGGCTAAGTCACCGGGATAACTCTGAATATCGGACTTAGCTGGATAACATATCCGGTAAACTTATCTCTGTCCTGGAACAAGTTATCCAGGTAAGCTTGAGGGTGGCCAGAGTATGGACATTTTGAAAACCTACAGTTTCTCTGGCTAAGTCTCGAACTTAGCTGGACAAACAGTTTTAATATTGACTCCCTTTTTTTTTTTTTTTTTTAAATGTAACCAGGAAAAAAAAAATATCTTAAAATATAGAGGGGCGATGTGATATTATCTGAGCACCGGATATTTGCCATCTGTTGGGCTTTGCTCAGGAAACAGGCCCATCACTCCGTCAATATTTTGCCTTCTGTGTGCAGGGCACCCATCTATTAAATCCACTGCACACGGCAGGACTGATTATGACATTCAGTGAAGGGGGATGTGCTATCATTCAAATGATCTAATTGCAAACAGAGAAGGAGATCACTGCGGTCCTGCAGGCTCGAGGACTGTGGTGTACTGTATTTGTAGAATCATGACGTTGAACCAGGGAAAGTTATTGCAACCAGTTTAGGACCTGCAGACTGACTTACTGCACCGCCGCATTTACATAAAAGCCCAGGCAGTTATGGAAAGGCATTTCTTTAGATCTCCTTGTACTCAGAGAGAATACAATTCCTATTTACTTGGGGTCAGGTGTTCTCAACAATGTTCCAGTTTCTGCAGCCTGATCCTTGATTACACTCTTTTTTTCAATTCAGAAATCAGTCTGTGGAAAACTCTCCCTAGAGGGATCTGGAACTTTTTTTTTTTTTAATGTGCAGAGATGTTTTACTCAAAATCAACCACCCCCTCCCTCCCGCCAAAAAAAAATAAATTAATATCTTGATTTCAAAATTTGGAAACGCAGATGAAATCAGCTGCGTGGGGCCTCAACCCCCTGTATCGCAAACCCTTGATATCTCAAAAATGGTCTCAGCCTCTAAAATGCACCATGTGGAGCGGCTGCAGAAGAGACGTTACAGTCTGTGCAAATTAAGGTGAAATGCTTCCAGTTAGGGAGCGGCGATGGGGCGTAGGGGTGAAGCTGCTTCCTCACAGACCCCCCTCCCCCCTCTGATGGCGCTGCTGTTTGAATTTAGTTGTCAGCTCCCCGATACCAAATTTCAGGTCTAGTATATTTTATGCAGCTCCTCCTGGGATAGCACCCAGCGACGGCGTGCTCTAAAGCACCAGTACTGAGCCAGATTTAAGGATGCTGTGGCCATTTTTTGCATCCGTTTTTTAAAATCGCATTCCCCGCTCTGCATTGCTCAGTGCAATGCGCAACGCTAAATCACATTACAAAGCAATAAACGCTCTATCAAACGACGGTGCCAAGTGGACCACGCAAGACATGAAAACCCACAAATAAGTTTGCTTATGGAGATGTGAGACTGTGCACCTCTTCTCCATGACTTTATTTTCCTGGAACTTACTAAAGAGAAAGATTGCCTGGGGATTTTTTTTTTTTTTGCTTGACCCTTACATTTGACCCTCAGCGTAGGAGGTAACTTTTGAAAATGATTGGTATATAGGTGTATATCGCGGGGGGGGGAAACATTCTCTGGCGACTCTATATAAATTCCTCCGTTCCATTATCAAATATAATGCTATGCAGGCTCTAGCATCGGTAAGGAGCCACGACTTAGGGGCAGACCTAGAGAGGGATGACTTGTCAGATGGACTTTGTTAAATGCTTTTTGAAAATCCAAATACACTACATGAACCATGTAAAGAACCATGCCTTCCTACTTTCCTACTTTCCTACTAGTAAAGAACTTCCTACTTTCCTACTAGTAAAGAACCATGCCTTCCTACTTTCAGAAAAAGGCTTAAGACATGGCTATTTAAGCAAGCCTTCCCAGATCCATATTGAAAGACAGTAACATCTTATAAGACACTACACAATATTATGTAAATTATTAATGTAAATAATTCATCTTTACTACTCAACTATCTTACTCTAATTCTCTCCCCAGTTTTATGACCCTGTTGTAATGTAACTTTTATTTCTTTGCACTTGTTTATGTTCTGTTTTTGTGCACACCCTCTTGTTATTTGTAAACCGGCATGATGGGGTTCCTAATCTCGAATGCCGGTATAGAAAAATCTATAAATAAATAAATAAAATAATACATCCACCGGTTCACCTTTATCCACATGTTTATTAACTCCTTCAAAAAAATGAAGCAGATTTGTTAGGCAAGACTTCCCTTGGGTAAATCCATGTTGACTGTGTTCCATTAAATTATGCCTTTCTATATGCTCTGTGATTTTGATCTTTAGAATAGTTTCCCTGATTTTTCCCAGCACTGAAGTCAGGCTCACTGGTCTATAGTTTCTTACATCTCCTTGGAGCCTTTTTTATATTTGGGCTTACATTGGCCACCCTCCAATCTTCAAATACAATGGACGATTTTAATGATAGGTTACAAATTACTAGAAATGGATCTGAAATTTCATTTTTTAGTTCTTTCAGAACGTGTACCATCCGTTCTGGGAGATTTGCTAGTCTTCAGTTTGTCAATCTGGACTACTACATCTTCAGGGTCACAGAGATTTGATTCAGTTAATCCAAATCATCACTCTTGAAAAACGTTACTGAAATAGGTATCTCCCCAACATCCTCATTAGTAAACACGGAAGCAAAGAATTAATTTAGTTTTTCCGCAATGGCCTTATCTTCCCTAAGAGCTCCTTTAACCCCTCGGTCATCTAATGGTCCAGCGAACTCCCCTGCAGGCTTTCTGCTTTGGATATATTTTTTAAAGTTTTTATTATGAGTTTTTGCCTCTATGGTCAGTTTCTTTTCAAATTCTCTCTTAGCCTCTCTTATCAATATTTTACATTTAACTTGACAATGCTTATGCTTTTTCCTATTTTCTTCACATGGATCCTTCTTTCACTTTTTGAAGGAGGTTCTTTTGGCTAAAACATCCTCTTTCAGTTCATCTTTTAACCATACTGGCACTCGTTTGGCCTTTCTTAATGTGTGGAATACATCTAGACTGCACTTCTAAGATTGTTTAAAAATACTATGTCCATGCCTGTTGAAGACGCTCCTATGCTCTGTAGCTGAAACTTTTCAGTTTTTTTTCTATTTTCCTCATTTTTTCAAAATCTCCCTTTTGAAAGTTTTGTTCTAGAGCCATAGATTTACTCATTTCCCCCCCTCCCCCTACCTTCCAGTCATTAATTCATATTGGATCATGTTATGATCACTATTACCAACTGGCTCCACCACCATTACCTCTCGCGTCAAATCCTCTGTTCCACTCCAAAATGGCTCCCTCTCTTGTAAATGACTGCTCCATGAAGCAGTCATTTATTCCATCCAGAAACTTTATCTCTCTAGCATGTCCTGATGTTATATTTACCCAGTTAATATTGGGGTAATTGAAATCTCCACGTATACAACGTGCAAGGAAATGGTAAATCAAGTCCACCTTCAAGTTATAATAGTTTTTTATTTGAATTTTCTCAGTATTGTTAATGGCAACTCCATATATCTTCAACAACAGTCATTTAAAGTCCCCCGACACGGTCCGTGTTTCGCGGTAGCTGCATCGGGAGGGACCCACAATCAATATCATCTAGAATGTAAAGACAATAAAGCTGATGGACTTGACAAATATGGCTATATGATTTCAAGTTTCTTACAAACCTACCTTATATATGCATCATGGATCGCATCGGCTCACACGACTAAAGGCCATTTTAAAAGGTCGTTTGGCGCCAAAAGACAGAGGCTATCGCGATAGATTCATTGGTGTAAACCACGCCCACCCTGTACACGGTTCACCCAAAGAGGTACCATTCTACGTCCTTATTCAGACCCTTGGGATGGACGGAAGAGAGCGTGTAAATCCATTTCTGTTCCCGTCTTCCCAGAATCTCGGAGTAATTCCCTCCCCTATACGGGGGCACGACCACCTCTAAAACTGAGAACTGCAATTCAGCAATGGTATGTTGATGTTGAACCCAGTGCGTAACCAGGGGTTCATCCATCCTCAGGAGATGGATATTTGAACAGTGTTCTATAATGCGGGTCTTGACCATCCTAGAGGTCTTACCCACATACAGCATGGAACACGGGCATTGTATTACATAAACGACGCCCTTGGTAGTACAGTCTGATGAATTACAAAGGTTAAACTGAACCCCAGTCTCCGGATGAGTAAATGAGTCTGATTGACAAGTGTGATTGCACATTGTGCAGTGCCCACAGGGGCCGTGTTGACCACCCCTGATATTCCTCGCTTGTTTATTAAAGCTCGCGTGTACTAATTGATCACGGAGGTTGCTAGCTCTCCGGAATGTAAATCGTAGCGATGAAAGCTGTTAAATTTAGCAAATTCCAGCGGGACTCTACAGACTATAGCACAGGATATGTGTACAAATGGATGGCCAAGAAGCCACAAAAGAAAGTCACCTTTGCCCAGGGTTCATCATCATCTTCGGAGGAATCAGTGAGCGAAGACGCGCCTCGAGGCCGTGGGCAAAGACGCAAGGCCCGCGGAGCCTCTACCAACGCTCCTGCTCCATCGAATACGGGACAATCTTTTTCCTCCTCGCGATATTCCTCAATAGCGGCCTCTTTTTTAGACTCGGGCCAAGCCCCCAGAGAGACCTCCAGAGAGACTCGCAGTACACGGTCTCGCCCTGGCACCACCACATCTCAGACAGGACAGAAGTTTCCTCGAACACCACATCCGCCCTCACGTCTTCCGGACGCATGGCAGTGACCACAGAGACTGTTTTCAATTTATCTTCTCGTGTTTTGTCTGATGTTGAAAAAAGAACTTTACAGCGAGGGTTATCGTTTGTACCAACTGCTAGATGTGACCCGTTTGACTTACAGGTGCACTTATATAGGTTTTTCCGTGCATTGAAACTAAAATTGTTTTTCGCAGATACCCCACCCACATTGGACATGTCAGTGATTTCAAAGAGGTCTAGATGGACCCCTCCTGGTCCAGTAAACCCTTTGTTGGGAGCCTTTGAAAATTTAGTAAGTACAGAGGCTCAACTCTTTGCTACTAGAAATCAGTATGCCCGGTACAACTTATCCCAACAAGAGGCTAAAGCAGTCAGGGAGCTTTCCAATGATTCCTCAATAGTCATAAAACCCGCCGATAAGGGTGGTGGTATTGTAGTGTGGGGCAAAACTGACTATGAAATGGAGGTATTGTGCCAGTTAAGCGATACCTCTTTTTACAGACTACTTCCAGGAGATCCCACACAAGACCTCCTAAAAATGATTAAAGACCTTGTCCAGGAAGCCCTTGACTGCAATATGCTCACCAACAGGGAAGCTAAATTTTTGGTTAACTCTACTCCGACTATGCCCTTATTTTATCTTTTACCGAAAATTCATAAGACCCTGGTGCACCCTCCAGGACGCCCCATAGTTTCCGGTATAAACTCTTTGCTCGAGCCATTGTCCAAATTCGTTGATATTTTTTTGAAACCGTTTGTTGCCCAGATTCGCTCATATGTTAAGGATACTACACATCTTATTACAATTTTGTCCAATTCTACTGTACCACCGGGTGGGTTCTTCTTTGTGACCCTAGATGTCATTTCACTATATTCAAATATTCCCCAAATGGAAGCATTACAACTTATTGAAAATATTTTAGACCAGCGATCAGCCCCACATCGGCTGTCTACAGCTTTTTTGGTACAACTTGCTACCTTGGCTTTAACAAAAAAATTTTTTATGTTCGACCAGAGTTATTATCAACAGATAAAAGGGACGGCAATGGGGGCCACTATGGCCCCCTCACTTGCCTGTTTGTACATGGATCATTATGAATCATCTTTAGTATATCCTTCAGAATGGTTTTCCCATGTAGCTTTGTGGTTACGATATATCGATGACATCCTGATCATTTGGACTGGATCAGACATCCAATTTTTTTGTTTTTTTGATTGGCTTAACTCACTGAACCCACACATACAGTTTAATTTTTGTATTCATGCCTCAAAGATTTCTTTTCTTGACATTACCATTTCAGTTGAACAGGATCAATTTGTTACTTCTTTATTTAGGAAGGAGACAGACAGAAACACTTTATTAGCCTATTCCAGCTGTCATCCCAAGCCCCTTAGAGACAACATCCCCACGGGACAATTTTTAAGATTGAAACGTATATGTTCATCTCGGAGTGACTTTTTACAGCAAGCACGATTGATGTCCCAGCGGTTTTTGGATAGGGGTTACCCTTTACGAGTTGTAAAAAAGGCTTTTAAAAGGGCATTGTATGCCAACCGAGACTGGCTGCTCCTCCCGTCAGTAAATGATGACAGTCAAAGTTGTAATTGTATTTTGCCGTTCTCGATAGCAAGTAAGGCCATAGCATCAATGATAAGAAGACACTGGGATAATCTCTCTTTATCACAGCTGTTCCAGACATCGCTACGATTTACATTCCGGAGAGCTAGCAACCTCCGTGATCAATTAGTACACGCGAGCTTTAATAAACAAGCGAGGAATATCAGGGGTGGTCAACACGGCCCCTGTGGGCACTGCACAATGTGCAATCACACTTGTCAATCAGACTCATTTACTCATCCGGAGACTGGGGTTCAGTTTAACCTTTGTAATTCATCAGACTGTACTACCAAGGGCGTCGTTTATGTAATACAATGCCCGTGTTCCATGCTGTATGTGGGTAAGACCTCTAGGATGGTCAAGACCCGCATTATAGAACACTGTTCAAATATCCGTCTCCTGAGGATGGATGAACCCCTGGTTACGCACTGGGTTCAACATCAACATACCATTGCTGAATTGCAGTTCTCAGTTTTAGAGGTGGTCGTGCCCCCGTATAGGGGAGGGAATTACTCCGAGATTCTGGGAAGACGGGAACAGAAATGGATTTACACGCTCTCTTCCGTCCATCCCAAGGGTCTGAATAAGGACGTAGAATGGTACCTCTTTGGGTGAACCGTGTACAGGGTGGGCGTGGTTTACACCAATGAATCTATCGTGATAGCCTCTGTCTTTTGGCGCCAAACGACCTTTTAAAATGGCCTTTAGTCGTGTGAGCCGATGCGCTCCATGATGCATATATAAGGTAGGTTTGTAAGAAACTTGAAATCATATAGCCATATTTGTCAAGTCCATCAGCTTTATTGTCTTTACATTCTAGATGATATTGATTGTGGGTCCCTCCCGATGCAGCTACCGCGAAACACGGACCGTGTCGGGGGACTTTAAATGACTGTTGTTGAAGATATATGGAGTTGCCATTAACAATACTGAGAAAATTCAAATAAAAAACTATTATAACTTGAAGGTGGACTTGATTTACCATTTCCTTGCACGTTGTATACGTGGATATTTTCTGACGTGCACGTTGCTTCATGTCTTTGCTTGGTAATTGAAATCTCCCATTATTACTGTACTGTCAAATTTTTTAACTTCCCTAATTTCTCATAGCATTTCATAGTCTGTCTGATCATTTTGGCCAGGTGGTTGGTAGTATACTCCTATCGCTATACTCTTACCCAACACACAGGGGATTTCTACCCATATAGATTCTACTGAGCATTTAGTCTTCCTTCAAGGTCTTTATGTTGTTGGACTCTATGCCATCCTGAACAGAAAGTGTTACCCCCCCCCCCAAAAAAAAAATTGATCCTTCCATCACTGTGATATAATTTGTACCTTGGTATAACACTGTACTATTAGGGAGGGAGTTTAATACCCCTCTTCCAGCTCCACTCCCTACATCCCATTAGCCTGCTCTGCTCCCCATTTCCCACTGACCTGCCCTTTTCTGGAGAAAGAATGCACATGAGATTGGCACGCTTACTACAGTGAATGCTCTCTCTCAGCTCCACTCACTGCAGCTATACACACACTTTTGCACACACCAAACTTCAGCACAGTACTGGACAAAGGCCTCCCAGAGAATGCTCACAACATCTCTTTGCTCATTATCACAGGGGTTCACACACTCTGGGACCTATCATGTGACACAGGTGCTGCCTTCTTACTGCCATTGGTTTTTTGTTTTTTTATTTTGTGCAGGAGAGTTCTGGTGTGACAGCATGTGGAGGAAAGATCTACATCTTGGGCGGAAGGGATGAGAATGGAGAAGGCACAGATAAAGCTTTTACCTTTGATCCCATGACTGAGAAACTGAAGGAAGAGCCCCCTCTGCAGCGCTGCACGAGTTACCATGGCTGTGTTACCATCCTTCACAATTCAGGGAGATGATGGTTCCACAGAGTTTACAATTACAGCAGTGCCATACCAGCACCCTTAACCCTAATCCCAGATTCAGTAGGATTGCTAAAGTGAACTTTCCTACAAATGATCCCATCATAGTTCATTTCTTAAATCTACCTCAATGTTTATCGTAGAGATAGAAATGTACGGACTCTGCCTCTTTTCAGCAGAGGCAGTAGAATCCTCGTTCGACTCCTAAAATGGCCTCCAGAACAGGCGGAAGTAGAATTACGGCTTCACTTATGTCATTGGAAAGGGATTTATTTCCAAATGTGTCAGATTAATATAATTTATGAAAAAGTAGTAGGGATGCACCAACAAAACTGCTGTTTCAGGTTTACTTCCATCCATACTGACCATTTTAGAAGCCCATGAGGGTTGTAGTACCTTGAGTCGTATGATTTACAAAGAGAACAAGTCTTAGTAATTTGGGATATCCTTACCTCCCCAGCTGAGTAGGAGGAGGGTTTATTTATTATGGAACTATAGAGATAACTGTTGCTTCATTTCAGGACGGAGAAGGCCCCTTCCATGAATCGTTCATGTGGGACCCCTGCAGTTTGGGTATAGAGTACTCTATCATTCAGTGGAGCATTTGTGAAAGGGTTACTCTCTCCTGGACAGCAAGAGCAAATCAGAACAGTGGTACATTAAATCATTCAGAGCCCACGCAGACTTCTGTCTTGCCTATATTGGTGGCTGGTGTTGTTTTGTTTATTTTTGGATCATCTTTGCCCATAACACCAGTTTTTGTTGATGTATTTTATTTTTTTAGTGCTTTGTTTAGTATACCCCACTCCCAAGTCCCCAATTATAATGTCATTAGCATGTGATGGCTAATCCTTTTTGGGACTGCGGGAAACGGGTTCACTGGTGCAACTTTCTCATTTAAAATCTGATTTTTACAGCCAATGAGAGAGAGAGAGATGTATGTCAGGCAAAAAGCACGAGCATCATCTTTGAATACTGGTTGTGTTGGACTCATGGTTACAGGAAAGTGGTTGTTTTCTGTCCCCCAGCCGATCCCACAGTATAAGATTTTATGTAAATGTCGATGATGGAAAAACACTAGTGGAGTTTGCTGAGCTCTCAAATACTGAAATCTGAGCAGTGAGAGATTCCCCATTGATGTATGTACTGGCGGAAGATTCCTCCTAAATTATACTGTTTTCTTCTAAGCAGTTTGTGCACGAAAAGAGATTCAAGTCCTGAAATCGAAGATTTCTTCCATGGCCCCAAGCACTACAGAATATATTATTGATGCAAAAAAAATCCCCCATTTTCTTTCTAACTTATTTTTAGCAGAATAATGAGTGACTAGGGCTGTACCCTCTGCTGGTTCATGCTACCCAGTGGTCCATTTCACCACAAACACATCTTGTATAAGGAAGCAGGTATTCTGCTTGGTACCGTCCATGATTTCAGCAATACCACCCGAAGGTTTGGGTGCATGGTCTGAGAGAGAAAAGTAACATTTTTTTTTTCTCCACCTTTTATTAATTTACTCCCCTACCCTCGAAGGCAGGAATCCCTTGCTTCACGCAGAGGTCTGGAAGTCTCTTCCAAGCAACTTCCCTCCCGAGCCAGGGCTCCAGCACCTCACTTTCAGGGTTCAAGAGGCCCAACGGGGCTTGCGTGAACAGGAGTCTGCCGAGCCACTGCGCACAATGTTCTGGCCCGAGCCACAGGCCTGGCCTGATGGCAACAATAAAAAAAAAAAATTAATATGCGCAGTACCACACCCAACACCTGGAAGCGATTTCACAGAATTTCTCCCTAGATTAGTGTAAATATAATTCACCCGTGCTGTGTTTGAACTGAACCTTCTGGATCCTTTGGAAGCGACCAATTTTTTCAGTGACTGAAAAGAATTTCTTTGGCCTTTTGACGGATTGTGAAGGAAGTAGGCTGGAGGTCATCTCTTTCCTTTTTCTTATTTTTAGCCCACTGTCTGAAGGCTTATGAGATTGCCATGTCTGTGTCCTCCCTCAATAACCACAGTATTGTGATTGGTGTCCTATCCGCATCAGATTTTCAGGGCATGTCAGGGGGGGTGCAGGAAAATTCTGGCAGGGGCATCATCTTTTTTGGTGGGGAAGCCGCGTAGATGAGCAGATGTGCGCATGAGCCATGTAGATGCGCAGATGTGCATCCCGGGAAGTAGGCTCCATGGAACGTCTTGTGTTACATTTATGTTTTGTAGGAGTTTTAAGTTCTTCTCATTAGAATGTGCTCGTCAGTTGAGCCTAAATGGAATTATATTTGAAAACAAAAGAACATCACCGGCATTCTGGAAAAAACATTAGAGGTTTTTTGAGATGATGGGAATTTCAATCAGAAACTCGTAGTCAACTATTGCATAACATTTATTCAGTTTTTCTTTGTTTTACATGAGATGCCTGCTTCATAACTGACCATTACACAGAATTCCTAGCATAATGTAATGATTTCCTTTCTAGGTGGTCATTAGTTTCTCCAAAAAGCTGCAAGGGAGATTAACTAGAGGGGGTTGCTTCATCACTTGGGTCTTCCCCAGTTGGCTGCTGCTTCTGCTCATACAATTTCTAATTCTATCAATATCATACCCGGATGAGTAGCAACAGCAGCCAACCAGATAGCTGCCAGTGACGCAGAATTAAAAATGTAATTTTAAAGACTTAAGGCCTGATTTTCAAAAGCATTTACACGCTTAATATTGTGTTTTACACATGTAAATGCACTTTCCTCGCGTGAGTGGGCTTTTGAAAATTGCTACAGTATATGCCACTGAATTGTCCAGAGGATTTATTCACGTAAGTGCACTTTACTCAAGTAAATGGCTTTTGAAAATTGCTATGATAGTTGTGTTACATTTACGTGCATAATTCCTTTGAGAATTACCTTCTTAGGGGATGGAGATGGGGGTGCTTAGATAAAAAGATCTCAGCTATTCGGATGAAATGCATGGGCCAAAACACTGCCAGAAAAGCATTTTGTACAAAGTGGCTTTTAATTCTGCAGCTCCCCGGTGCTATTTTCACGATTGTACTAACATAATAAAAAAGCACACACACAAAAACCAAGGCGGGTTTAATACTGCTGCCTCTGTCCAATAGCGGAGGAGTTGTAAGAAAGGTACTGTTGTATTCTCAGATTGACGATGATGCAGTGAAACAACTGTAGGCTATTTCTAGCTGTGGGAGGAAAGAAATTATCCCATTGCTTCCTGTAGTCTGCGGTAATTCTTTTTCCGAGATCCATGATCTGCTACTGTGAACCACGTGTAAAGATAGCGGTAAGAGTGTCGGCGGAGATTAGCTCATGCCTGGCTCTCCCTGTTTTATTATATGTATTTCTTAAAGCCTTTCTGTCTGACTCTTTTAGCATTTATGTATGTAACTTTAGGAGAGCAAGTCAAAACCCCTATTCAAGCTGCTTTAAAAAAAAAAAAAAGGTTTCTTGGTGCGGGGAATTCTGAAGACAGAAATGGGTTCCTTCTTATGCAACATGGTTCTCTGCTCCAGTTCTGTTGGCCCCCAAACAGATCTGCTTTTCGGGCTGGCCGAGGTGGAACCGTCTCCTGGATTATTTTTGGACCAGATGTATGCAAATATATTCCGGTTTGTCTCCGTGGCGGAAAGCCCTGAAAACCAGACCCGTGTTGGCAGCCATGAGGAGCAGAGCTGAGAACCCTTGTTCTAGGCCATTGTGGAGCTGTTTAAAAAAGGCCAGGAGCTTGACACGTAGCCTAGGTCAGCCCTGCTGCCAAGTCTTGCAACGAGAGGTGAGAGAGAGAGTTAAATGCTGAACTGCAACTGAGCCCACACTATTCCAGTGTGAATGGTTCCATTTTCAAATCTCAGCACTCGCCAGCTCCCTCCCGTTTTCCATGCAAAAATAAATAAATAAACACTGATGAAACTGAACCTCCAGTTCCATCGAACTGATCAGCAATTCTGTTTGTGTGGGAATTTGGAGCCTTATAGACAATAGGCATATTTTCATTTTAGTAGGAACTACTCACGGAGAATTAGCTAGAAGTTAGTAGACGTTTCAGGCTGTGAGTTGTGAACAGATTTTTATACTGAATTTTTTCCAATATTTTGTGGTATTATCAATGTATATGTTTTCATACCTTTCTATTGCTGTCTGTAAAGATGAACAACCCCTCTAAAAGCAGGGGAAGGTAGCAGCACACATGGTTGAGCTAATCCTCTCGTTCCCTTTTGGTAGAATATAGAGCCTTCCTGTGTAAACCGTTTTAATGTTTTACTGCCTAACCTGATGTGTTTGGATGTTGTATGACAAGCGATAACTGTCCTTTTCATTTTATAATGCACCAGAGTCTGCATCTGGACCAATTTAACTTATTTCTTTTTTTTTTTCTATGTCACTTTTTCTTTTAAATAAACATATTCTGGATCTATTCCTGTTTCCTTTTGTTAAACAGCATGAGCCAACAATGTGCAATAAAGAAGTATAAAATAAGCAGACTCCACAAAACCACATCATTGCCTAGTAGCGATGCGGTATTACCGGTATCCCCATCCATTTAAAATATACTGATTAATAATCGTAATTAGTACATAGTTGGAGGCATGCTTTTCATCACTGTTGCGTCCGTCGGTGCTAGACGGCTTCGCCCCATTTGCCTCACCTTGTTCTCGGCTCCTCCCACTTCCCTTGGGAAAATGGCTACCGCCGCGTCTACAAGCTGACCTCTCCGGCGTCCCCGGAACGGCTACGGTGCTGCCTCCCGCCATGCTCCTCCCAAGGGGCCTACTAGGGTACGCTCACGTACACCACCCACGTCTTTATTCCAGCATTGGCGTGAACCTCGGGGGTGTTCCCCTCTACTGACGTCACGCCATCCGGGTATATAGCCTGTACTAATTTGCTAGCTCGTTGAGTTAGCAATGGATTGGTCTCGGCCGGTCTAAGCTACTCTACTGCTTCCATGATGCCGCTGGAAGCTTTCTCTCTGCCCTTCGGGGTAATTGCTAACCTGGGTACCCGCTCCTCGGGGGCCCTCTGCTTTATTCCAGGTGCCTTACAGGGATCAGGTACTCGCTCCTCAAGGGCCTGCTCTCCCTGCCTCGGTGCCTGTACCATCTTCTTCAACCTGGTGGAAGCGCATACTTACAGCAACCATCTAGTGAGTAATCTAACTCTCAGTCTATCTCAGCCACAGTACTGCCTTGCTGGGAAACCTGCACCGGAATTCCCCTGTACCAACGGGGTGAGAAGGGCTCCCTCTGCCGAGGGTCCTGAGACTGCAACTACAGGCTGCCTCACTACTGCCACCTCTGGTGGTTTACTTCAAGCTGTATAAATAAAGAACTAACTCTGTGTTTGTGCATCCTGCGTTTAGCCCAGTACTGTGGCGCCTCACGGGGCTCCTCCCCATGGGCGTGGTCATCTGCCATAGTACCCAAGAATTCACCCAAACACCGCTTAACCATAACAATCACGAGTCTACCAATACTCTCTTGTGTCCGATTACTTGATTGCAGCCACGTGATGATTATGTGCGCCCTGTAGGGGAGCAGGGAGTGTCTAAAAATGATGGGGCATCAAGTCAATCTCTGGCTACCAGTAGTTCCACCGGATTCACTCACAACAGCTTATGGTATTTCTTCCAGGGTTTCTTCAGTGCTTGAACTGTCAGTAAGCTGCTTCGTTTAATGTCAGGCATTAAAATACGGTCATCCCATTCTGTTTTAAAAATGCTGGAAATTGTTTGTGCAACCGGTCCCATATGAAGAATGTCCTGAACGGTCATAGGGGTCATTAAATCAATGATTAAGCAGATGTAGTGGACTATGGGATTAAAATCCTCATTGTAAGCATGACCAATCCTTGCTGTGGCACTGGCAACACACCTTTCTTGTGGAAAAGAACCAGAATAATTGCAGACAACTCCGAACTCTGATTCCAAAACTGCTCTGACTTTATTATCCAGATAAATGATATACTTGCTTCTCTACCACCATCCTGGCCTTTTCAGGCTGCCCAAGACGGCATACAATATCAAATAAAATTAACCACTCAAGCAGTGTACAATACAGAATAAAACAAGCAAACAAATAAAAGCAGTAATCAATAGAATAACAAGCAAAATCAATAAATACAATCAAATCAAATAAATTATAAATGCATGATTCAAACATACAAAAAATAACAATAAACAAAAATTGTCATAGAGCTAAACCTGCCAGCCATCCTAAAGGAATAACCATCTTTTAATCTTCTTAAGATAACTCAAGTATTGAGTTCCCACCTGTTTATTTCACAGTATGGGAAAAGCTCTGTCTCTTATCTTAACTCTCCCTGTCTTAAAAGTTGAATGGTCAACAGAATGGTCTAGAATGTAATTCTAGAGGATGAATATACTAGTTTAACTTGTTTTGCAAATATGAATGCCCAATGCTTCACAAACCTCAAAAAATAGCATTAGAATTTTAAAGTGTACTCTCAGCTTAACAGGAAGTCAGTGCAAAGCACACAACTATGAATTAGCAGGATTGCCTTTTGGACAGCTTCTGGTTTCCCAAATCTGGAGAATCTGAAACCTGTGCATCAGCCTCAAAACGGGACCCATGTTTAGGCCATTATAGTAGTCCAGGCGTAACAGCAGTAATGAGTGAAATATCATCTTAAGTTATTTGAGATCTATCATTCAGGCCGATACAGTACAGTGTTTGGCTGTGCGTTTTCGACGCGCTATTTATACCCCTTATATACGGGTCGATACAGTAAGGCCGCGTTAGAGTGCAGCGGTGCCGGGCGCACCCTCGTTCGCCGCACACACAGTCCTGCTCACATACCGCTCGATACTCTATTTAAATTGCTTGCAAATGCAAGCCGCGTCTGCGAAGCGTTAGGCGAAGCGTTAGGCCCGCGCAACCCATTTTACTGTATAGGCGCTTAATACAGCGCCTATACAGTATCCTGGGTGCACTGGTACCTGTCATTTCAAATGTCATTTCAACTGACATTTGAAATGACAGGGAGTGGATGGTTCCCCCCTCCCGAAGCAAAGGCGCAGGGCGAAAATTAAAACAAAAGGGAATAAAGTGTAAAAAAAGTAAACTTACTGGCGGGAGCCGGCGGGCGCGCGTTCGAGGCGGGAGCGAGTTCATCGAGGCGGGAGCCGGCGGGCGGGCGTGCTGTCATCGAGGCGGGAGCCGGCGGGCGGGTGGGCACGCGTTCATCCAGGCGGCGGGAGCTGGCGGGCGCGCGTTCATCCAGGCGGCGGCGGGAGCCGGCTGGCGCGCGTTCATCCAGGCGGCGGTGGGAGCCGGCGGGCACGCGTTCATCCAGGCGGCGGTGGCGGGAGCCGGCGGGCGGGTGGGCATGCGTTCATCTAGGCAGAGGGAGCCGGCGGCGAAAGCAGCCTCCAGCAGCCCCCGCCGGCAGTGAATGAATGCACGCCTGTGTACGCCCGTGCAATTTCGGCGCTCAAGGCGTGACGTCATGACGTTTGACGTCACGGCATGTGACATTGGCGTTCTCTAATGCCCTTCCTTGAGCGCGGAAATTGCACGGGCGTACACAGGCGTGCATTCATTCACTGCTGGCGGGGGCTGCTGGAGGCTGCTTTCGCCGCCGGCTCCCTCCGCCTGGATGAACGCACGCCTGCCGGCTCCCACCGCCGCCGCCTGGATAAACGCGCGTCTGCCGGCTCCCGCCGCCGCCGCCTGGATGAACGCGCGCCCGCCGGCTCCCGCCGCCGCCTGGATGAACGCGCGCCTGCCGGCTCCCGCCGCCTGGATAAACGCGCGCCTGCCGGCTCCCGCCGCCTGGATAAACGCGCGCCCGCCGGCTCCCGCCGCCACCTGGATGAACTCGCGCCCGCCGGCTCCCACCGCCGCCGCCTGGATAAACGCGCGCCCGCCGGCTCCTGCCGCCGCCTGGATGAACGCGCGCCCGCCGGCTCCCGCCGCCACCGCCTGGATGAACGCGCGCCCGCCGGCTCCCGCCTCGATGACCGCACGCCCGCCCGCGTGGAGATGGGGGATTCGGAAAGTGACATCCAAGGTATTTATACCCATTTTAGGTTTTTAGGTTTTCTTTTGTGGGAAAGTTTGCCGTCTACCCTTAACCCTTGCCTCTAACGCAGGGGTAGGGGTAGGCGGTAAGTTAGCAGGTTAAACGCGCGGCAAAACGGCAGGGTAAAATAGCGATAGTCGGGGCGCGCGTTACTGTATGGGAGGGAATAGCTAATTCGCTCGTTTACATCTGATATACATGCCGCGTGCGGAAGGGGTTACCCGGGGATTTAACGAGGCGGTAAGGATGGGTTAAAGGGGATAGTCCTTCCTGCGATACAGTAACGCGGCCGGAAAGCGAGTAGAAAGCAGGTTAGGAGCAGGGTAACCGCGGCCGCACTTTACAGTATTGAGCTGATAGTAAGGGGTAATAGCGCGTTGAAAACGCGCGGCAAGCCCCTCCCGAAACTAATAGCGCTCGCAACATGCAAATGCACGTTGATGGGCCAAAAGTAAAAAAAAAATCCTGCAGGTGCCATCCACTCACTTTTAACACACAGCGCCACAAGAGAGAAGGTGAAACTACTCTGAGCATTTCAAACAAGAGCCAAGGAGGTGGCCCACAAAAAAAAAGCTTCAAAATCAGGAGATAAGAAAATGTGATAATAAGTTCGATTTCTCCATCTGTTCTGTGCTAATCGGCTCACTGTGCGGAGGGGGCAATCACAGCAGCACGCACGCGGCAAGGCCTCAGGCCCGGCCCACTACTTCCGGCTCAGAAAAACCATAGCTCAGCCCCAGGAATTTTACACGCGTTTCCTTAACCTCTTGCTTTTCTTTTCTTTAAATAAGCGCCTTCAGCAAATCCCAGGGGATAAAGTAAATACCTAGGAATATGCACGTGTTTTTTTAAAGATCTGCATGTAGGGGAGGGATTTAATCATAGCAAACACAGCTTGGCAATCTACAATTATCTCTCGCTTTTGTTTTTTTTTTGGTAAATGGTTCCTGTCCTGCACAAGCGACCTCTGTGAACCTCAATCTCAGTAAATCAGGAATGACCGGGTGGGAAGGGTTGGGCCCCCTTCGGGACTGGCAGATTATACCAGCTGGCTCGCCCCACGCAGAAACGGCCTCTCCCCGGGGGCTGGCTCCAATTTTGCGCCAGCGATTAGGAGCTTTTATCTTTGTGCTTAAAAAAAAAAAAATAAGTGTGCAAATGAGATATCCAACGCGCTCTGTAAACGATTGTTGCTAGGAGACCAGGCACAATAAACCTTTCCTCACTATAGGCGAGGCACCTTCAGCTGATTTCTCGGTCTCAAGCATAATTTATTGTTATTATCCATGTTTGTAGACTTGAAGAGAATCCGTTACTCCTACCTACGCATAGCAGGTTTGTTATATTTGTAAGAAGTATTTGAACACAGATACATGCGGCTTTGCATCTTTGGATCTATTGGGAAATATTAATTTGTATTTTTTTTTTTTTGCACAGCGCTTCTGAATGAGGTAGTCCTGCTCGCTCCAAATGGATTCACCTTAGTCTTTCTGAGATTTCCAATGCTGACTGCAGGCAAAGCTGCTCAAATGCCTAAGAGAGCCATGAAGGAGCAGAGATCACACATCTCACAATCAGGCCGATGGAGAACAGTGCGCTCGGCTGAGCCCACCGTTTAGCCCCCGTTTGGCCGCGCGTTTTTGACGCGCTATTATTACCCCTTATACCGTAACAATATTAAAAGGCAGGCGTTAATTTCAGACGGCACCGGGCAAGTGTGTAGAAAAGCAGAAAAAACTGCTTTTCTGTACACCTCCGGCTTAATATCATAGCGAAATTAAGTCGGAGGCCCCAAAAATTTAAAAAAAAAAAAAATCTGTCCGCTGGTCTGCGGGTTGGAAAAACGGACGCTCAATTTTGCCAGCATCCGTTTTCCGAACCCGTGACTGTCAGCGGGTTTGACAACCGAGGCCGGTAAAATTAAGCGTCGGTTGTCAGACCCCCCTTGAGAGTCGCCGCTTCCGCTAATAAGGAGGCGCTAGGGACGCGCTAGTGTCCCTAGCGCCTCCTTATTAGCGCGGACCCTAATTTAAATAAAGAATCGCGCACCCAGGAGAGGTGCCCGGGTGCACGTCGGGAGAGCGGGCGCTCGCCTTGGAGCGCCCGCTCTCCCGCGGAATTTACGCGAATCGGCCTGAATTTGAGAGAGAGCGTACAAGCATTCAGACCGGCGGAAGTTAATGCCACCCACTGCCTCAGATACACTCAGTCCATGAAATGCCACAGCTAAGTCAAAAAAAGGAACTGTTCCAGAGTAATGCAGTCCTACAGAATCATGCAAAGCATCCTGCATTCTTTCTGAATGTCAAAATGGAGGTAGTATGGGGAGACGGTGTCCTTCGGTCTGTCACTGAGAGCCTGTGTCCATCAGTCAGGCAGACCGAGGAGCACACAAGGTACAAAGAATGAAGGTGGAACCTCTACATCCTCCAAATCAGAGAACACCTTTCCATACTTGTTAGGTTAAGCAGGAAATCATTTTAGAAAATATGCTATTAGATTTTTTTAAATTACATTTTGCACATGATACATTTCCTGATCTGTTTTTGCATGTAAGTGTACATCCAACAATATTAAAAGGAAAGAAAAGTTACAGGAAATTCAAACAAGTCCTCATCTAAGGGAACTTAAATGAAAGAAATAAACTTAAGGAAAAAGAAAACAATAATTGGGCAGACAAGACTGCTAGGCCAATTTATATACTGTTTAACTATCCCTAACATTAATCATCCCCCTCCTAAATCAAACAGCACTTTTAGCCTCTATAACGTTCCCTAAATGCAACGGGTCTGTGAAAATACAGAGATAGCCTTGCGTAACTGGGTGAGGATGTTAAAAAGAAGGAGGCACCCAAAGAGATTACCCGGGATTTTACCTGTAAAAAAGGCTTTCCTGCACCGCCGAGTCTCCCTAGGAACATCAGGAAAGATTTGGATCTATGCCCACAAAACACAGTATCTTTGTTTTTAACCTGTCAGGTCTAAGAACCAGCGCTTTCTTTATCTTGCTCACTCACGAAGGTGCCTAGCAGAGCTGCCCTGGCTGAAATATTTTCCAAGGAATCCTGAAGAAAGGCGGCAAGGCTGGCACTGTCAAAAGATCAGTGCTACCCTCCCGTCTAACTTCCTTTTAAAACCCGGGAGCACGGTAGCATTTGGACAAGCGTATAACCTTCTCGGGGAGAATCTGTAAAATCCCCTCCTGTATTTCTTAAATAATTCCTCAGGAGAGAACAATGCACATTTTGGAAAATTCTATAAACCACCAGCTTTTAATCAGAAAGTTGCTTTCCAGCATCTCTAATTTACTGTGGCTCATTAAACACTGAAGTGGGAAATTTGCTATCTGATTCTGAAACAGTTAACACTTTACAGTCATCCTTGCTAACTAATCTCAATGATTGTTGCTATTAGGTTTAACATGGTCGTGTAGGTAACAGACGCACGGTCTGGCTAGGACCCGCTGTGGCATAGACTAATACTCTCATACGAAATGTAATCACCACACATTAAGTGCAACCAAAGAGATTAGCTCTGGAGCTGCTAAAAACAAGAGGGGAGATCCTTATAGGTCAGTGATGGGCAACCTTTTGAGCTCAGTGTGTCAAAATTCATAAAAAAACCGCGCATAACTCGGGTGGTGTGTCACTTCTAGAAAAATCCATAATTTTGTGATATTTGTAGCTCTAATCAACAAAGTTATAATTTTAATATATATACTGTATTTATTAATAAAGCAAAAACAAATACTTCTTTACCTTACCTGCTTAGTGACTTTTTTGTTGCTGAATTTCATTGGCTAAATCTTCAATTGAAGGTTGGTATTTCGTACACTTCAAGTCCAAGCAAGCGTTACAAACTTCATCTGTCAGTCGGTTTCTTTTATTGGCTCCCATTCATGTTCACACCACTCCCTCCCCATCCCCCAGGCATGCACACATTCATTCTCACACACACAGACCCCAGGCAGGCACCCATGCATTCACACACATACACCCCCATGCAGAGTCCCATTCATTCACATGCACACATTAAAGGCAGACCCCCCTCTCTTTTGCCAGCAACCTCAGAGCCTCTCTTATTCCTCTGCCTCCACTGTAACTGCTGCCACATGGCTATTGGGGAGGTGCCGATTGCTGCTACTGACACTGAAGCCCATTCTGCTGCCTCCTCTGTGCAGGCCCCGTGGGCTTCCACTTTCTCCATGCTGATCTCGTACATTGTGAGATCCGTTGAGAAAGTGCTATTCTTGCACATTCCCAAAGAGTACATGTGCCAATCACTAAAAAGTACATTTTTTTTTTTGCCTTTGCTGTCTGATCTTAGTTTTCTAATTGGTTGGTCACAGGCTTTTTTTTTCACCTTCCCTTTCTTATTTTTTTGCCAATTCCTTTTATATTGTCTTTTTTTCTGTTTCTTTTTTCTCCATCTTCTTCCCTCAAACACACAGTCAGGTTCTCATTCTCACATGCATTTCTCTTTCTCACACACACAGACTCTCACTGGCACATGCTCTCTCTCATACAATCATTCATACACACAGGTTCTCACTGACACATGCTCTCTCTCATACAATCATTCATACACACAGGCTCTCACTGGCATATGCTCTCTCATACAATCATTCATATACACAGGCTCTCACTGGCACATGCTCTCTCTCATACAATCATTCATATACACAGGCTCTCACTGGCACATGCTCTCTCTCATACAATCATTCATATACACAGGCTCTCACTGGCACATGCTCTCTCTCGTACAATCATTCATATACACAGGCTCTCACTGGCACATGCTCTCTCATACAATCATTCATATACACAGGCTCTCACTGGCACATGCTCTCTCTCATACAATCATTCATATACACAGACTCTCACTGGCACATGCTCTCTCTCATACAATCATTCATACACACAGGCTCTCACTGGCACATGCTCTCTCATACAATCATTCATATACACAGGCTCTCACTGGCACATGCTCTCTCTCTCTCTCTCTCACACACACACACACACAGGCTCTCACATGCTGTCTCTGCAAACATTCAGGTCCTCTCTCTCAACTCACCTCATACACGCACTCTACGGGCCCTCAGCCTCTCTCTCACCTCTGGGCCTCCTCTTCGCGGGTCGCCGCAGGATGGGCTCTGCAGCGGCCCTGATCTTCTCGGGCCGCGGCAGCCCTGCTACCGGGCCTCTTCCTCTTCTTGGGCCGCTGCGACTTGGGATTCGCAGCGACCCGCGGCGGCTCCTCCTCTTCTGCACGCGCTGATTCGCTTCCTCCTTCCTGCCCACGCGGCTCCGGCAACGTTTACTTCTGGGGCCGCACAGGCAGGAAGGAGGAGCATCAGCGCGTTGTCTTGAGCCTCATCGCTGCGACGCACGAGCCTCCCTGCGCCCGGGGGCATTGGTGGAGGGTAGGGGGAAACTAAAAAACACATTTAAAGGCTTGGCGCAGCCGAAAAAAAAAAAATTCCTGATAGTCCTCGAAACGCTGCGCGTGTCAGCCAAAACGGCTCGGCGTGTCACCTCTGACACGCGTGTCATAGGTTAGCCATCACTGTTATAGGTCGAACCCCAGAGTAAGCAGCTAACAACTAGCAGGATAGACGCCTTCCTGGAGCCACACAGCCACTCTCCCTGGTCCTCGGTTTAGAAAACCCGACACGGACACAGGGAATGTAATAGCAGAGCACGAGGTTCATTTAGCCTCTGTCATATGCCCATCCCCCACCCCGCTAGGTAAAAAAGATTTTGGGTTCGGATCTCTAGGGGCCTCCCCTCACAAGATTTCTAAGTTGCTTAAAATTGTCTGTTTCTGCAATTGGAAAAAAATGATAACAACAGGATAACAATAACTCGGGGAAGCCTGTGGGCATAGAAGAAACAATACCAACAAACTTATCGAATAACGAAACAATTCATAAATCGTGCCGAGA
Organism: Rhinatrema bivittatum; assembly: GCF_901001135.1. Taxonomy (NCBI): domain Eukaryota; kingdom Metazoa; phylum Chordata; class Amphibia; order Gymnophiona; family Rhinatrematidae; genus Rhinatrema; species Rhinatrema bivittatum. The sequence continues at coordinate 24,436,803 of NC_042619.1, forward strand.
GACCCGAGACCGCAAAATCCGACAGGCAAAATGTATGTATGAGGAATCAGTACATGTGTGCCACGTTTCAAAAAAAAAAAAAAAGACAGAGCCAACAAATGATGACTTTAGCAATCTCTTTACAATTTAACAGCAAAATTCCTATTTAGGCCAAAGAGAGAATTCAGCTGAGTGAGACTCAGGATTAGCAAGCACTGTCTTAACTAATAAAAAGTCGGAAAGCTCTTCTGCATCCTATGAGACATAAACAGATCCCTTCTACGCGAGCCTGCACTTAGCTGGCTTTCATAGAGTAAATGTCACCGCATCGTCACGTACACAAAGACGTTTTTTTCCCTACGTCAGGCAAGATACGCAAGTTAAGAGAGGGAAAAAAACCCTCTTTCTGCTGAAATCAGATCTTCAAATTAACTCTTTATCCATTTGAAACACTAGTTTTAATGTCAGACTAGCTGTAGGTAGTAGAGGTGTGAATCGTGTGATCGATCGTCTTAACGATCGATTTTGGCTGGGGGGGGAGGGAAATCGGATCGTCGTGTTTTGTTTTGAAATCGTTAAAAATCGTAAATCGGGGGAGGGCGGGAAAACTGGCACATCAAAAAAACCCTAACACCCACCCGAACCTTTAAAACAAACCCCCACCCTCCTGAACCCCCCCAAAATGTTTTAAATGACCTGGGGTCCAGTGGGAGGGTCCCGGCGCGATCCCGGCGCGATGTCCCACTCTCTGGCCACAACAAAAAAAACCCCTAACACCCACCCCGAACCTTTAAAACAAACCCCCACCCTCCCGAACCCCCCCAAAATGTTTTAAATGACCTGGGGTCCCAGTGCGATGTCCCGCTCTCTGGCCACGACTGCTGTGAAGAGAAATGGCGCCAGTAGCCCTTTGCCCTTATCATGTGACAGGGCAAAGGTAGCGCTGGCACCATTTTGATTCCTAGCTCCCGACGTCATGCGTCCAGATCGCTCCCGGACCCCCGCTGGACCCCCAGGGACTTTTGGCCAGCTTGGGGGGGCCTCCTGACCCCCACAAGACTTGCCAAAAGTCCAGCGGGGGTCCGGGAACGACCTCTTGCACTCGAGCCGTATGGCAAAACGGCACCGGCCATATGGCCGGCGCCATTTTGCTATACGGCCATACGGCCGGTGCCATTTTGCAATACGGCTCGAGTGCAAGAGGTCGTTCCCGGACCCCCGCTGGACTTTTGGTAAGTCTTGTGGGGGTCAGGAGGCCGCTCCAAGCTGGCCAAAAGTCCCTGGGGGTCCAGCGGGGGTCCGGGAGTGATCTCCTGGACGCGTGACGTCGGGTGCCAGGAACCAAAATGGCGCCGGCGCTACCTTTGCCCTGTCACATAATAAGGGCAAAGGGCCACCGGTGCCATTTCTCTTCACAGCAGCCGTGGCCAGAGAGCGGGACATCGCGCCGGGATCCCAGGTCATTTAAAACATTTTGGGGGGGTTCGGGAGGGTGGGGGTTTGTTTTAAAGGTTCGGGGTGGGTATTAGGGTTTTTTTGGTGTGCCGGTTTTCCCGCACCCTGTTTAACGATACAATACAAATGCCCCTGACAATAAATCGTGGGCATTTGTATTGTATCGTGCACTCTAACGATTTTGGACGATTTTAAAATTATCTGACGATAATTTTAATCGTTCAAAAACGATTCACATCCCTAGTAGGTAGAGAGATGGAGTGAAAGCTCGGGATGAGCCAGAACTATCCAATAAGTCAGCCGAAGCATCACGCTCTGTTATCTCCTCTCTCTGCTTATATTGTTATACTCAGTTCCTTGAAAGAATTTCAACCCAAGGTGGTTTATATCAAGCTAACACAACAATCAAAATATATCAAAATAATTTAATAATGCGTCACATAAAACAAACTGCAGCATAAAAATACATAACATAAACAATTCAGCAATATTTTTCATTTGGTAAAGTTTTATTTGTTTTACTAGATCAGTGGTTCTCCTCCCAGTGCCTGTCGGTTCTCCTTTTTGTCGTATGAATCCTCTCCATGCCCGCGCTGCCTGCTCGCTGGACGTCCGGTGCGGCGCAGGGCATTTTTGTTAATACAGGAATGCCTTGGGCTTAAAAAAAAAAAAAGCCGGGAAACACTGAACCAAGGGACCTATCTACTAACTAAGCCATGAGCACTGCTCGTACTGCAAAGTGAAGGGAGGTCCGTTGTGGGTAAAATAATAAGCCGCATCGCATCCACCGCGAGGTTCATATTCAAAAGATCTATCCGGCAGAAACCGGGCTCCGGCCAGGCAAGTCTTACCCGTAAAAGAGGGGGGGCCGGGTGGGAGGAGGCAGAATGTAGCCAGTTAGCACGATTTTATTTAATGTGTTTAATTAAAAAGGTTCCTGTGTGCCTCTTCCCCACTTCTTCAGAAAGAACTGCCCAAAGTGGCGAACGATATTAGCGTAAAATACAAGGGAGTGTTGGAGTCAGAGCCAGCAGAAGGGAGGACACAGGACTGCTCCGGATGACTCTGGGGAGCTCGGGAGGTGGCCACGGGGCCAGCAGGGCGAGAGGTATTGGCCCACGTGTGTAGGGGGCGGGGCATCATATGAATTGGTACTGGGAAGGTGAGGAGGGGGACACATTTCTGGGGTTTGTTTGTTTTTTGGGGGGGGGTTTGTACATGGCTGCCTGGCAGGAGGGAGGGTGCAATCAAAGAGCGATGGCTTTTTTCTTTTTTTTTAATAAAGTGAACTTAAACCAGTTTAGTGCCTGATGTTCAGCGCTTGCTGGCCAGGTTTAGCCGGGGAAGCCAGCCGCACTAAATCTACTCAGTCACATTATAAGCGGCTAGAATTAGCCCGACACTGAGCCGTTCATGTGCCCAGGTAACTGTGTGGCTGACGGCCCGGCTGCTCATCTTAGCCGCTCAGCGCTTTTATTTATTTTTTTTAATATCCACCCTCTGTGTCACTGGGTTGATTACACCAGTCAGGGGATTATCTGTTTAGATAGTGGAAATGCTTTTCCAGTTCATAAATATCAAGTCCAGTGCTGCCCTCTCCCTCGTGGGCTTCATTGCCACCTGCGGGAAAGATTCGGAGCTCATTTTAGGGAGTCCAATTTCCCTCCTCTGCAGATGGGATGGGTCCGGTCAACGCATCTCGGATTAAACTTTCCCACCAGCTACACTGGGGGATCCACTCTGTGTGGCCTCGTCTCCTCCCCCGAACCCCCCACTCCATGGGGCCTGATTGCTCTTTCTTAGAAAGAAACGCGTGCCGACGCAACAGGGGCCTTCCCAATTAAGGAGCAGACCGGGAGGGAACTTCCCTACTCCTGACCCTATTCTTCCTCCCTCTTCCCCTACACTAACGCTACCTAGTCCCAATTTTTAATTTTTTTTATTTTTACACTTGCTGCTCCCCGGCAGCAGAAGTAAAATCCCACGCAGCGGGGCCCGACCCCCCCCCCCCCCCCCCCCCCCGGCCAGACCTCGCCCTCCGGCCCGCCCCTTTCTTTAGGCCCAGCACGTCTGCGCATATCGGTGGTTACACGCGTGGCTGGGCCCTTTAGAAAATGCACGCGGTGCCCGCAGGTCCCGGCCACACGCATAGCCGCCGGTATTTGCACGCGGGCCTCCTAAAATTCGGCCGTTAGTGATTAGGGGTAGTAAGCGCCGCACCAGCAAGTTATCCCCAGTTACCCCCATGCACTCTTTTTTTTTTTTATCTCCATCCTCTAGCCTAGTGGTTGTCAACCTTTTTCCAGTCGGGACACACCTGACAGATGGTTCTCACATGTGTGTCACACTGCTCATTTCAATCTACAGCAGAAATTAAAAAAAAAAAAAAAAAGGCCGCGTATTACTTTTATTGTTAAGAATGACACAAGGGAAAAATAAGAGCACTCTCTCTGAACATAAATTAAATAAATAGTAAACCTCCCATTCCAGAACAGCACCAACCTCCAGCACTCAAACAGTAACCACCTTACCTGAGCAAATTTTGTGCCCCAGATCTTGGAACCTCCTTTCCGTCCTACTTCTCCCTTCTCCCCAGATCCTGCCTCCAGTCATCTCCCTTTTACTCCTTCCACAATCCTACAACCTCCCTCCCCTCCTTCCTTCCCCCATTCCAGATTCCTGGCCTCTCTCTGTCTCCCTTTCTCAATCTTCCCCCATCTCCCATCCTCCCCTTCCCCGGTTCTCTCCCCCCATCCCCAGTTCTCTCCCCTTCTCCTCTCTGTCCTGATACTTCCTCACCCAATAAACATAAAATAACTTTACAGTCACAAGCAGGGTTGGAAAACAGCTTTATTTTTATAACGTAATATAAATGTAATATAAGGGAAATGTTTGCCAATGCGTTTTAGAATTTTCCAGTTCTTGTCACTGAATCCACTTCTGAACTGCCCCAGGAAACTGTGGGGCAGTGTCTTAGACCTTCTGCTCCCTGCCGAATGTCCCTATTTGTGGGTGGTGGGGGGGATGACAGCAGTAACAGTTCCTAGGGATGACAAAAATCCTAAATCCGTCACTGGGCCCGCCCTATTCCTATGGCCTAAAGGTTCATTGGGTGGGGGAGAGGGGACACATCAGCCCGAAGGTTCACCCCGTGCGCCTCACACCCATTGCTGGCCCTTTTCACAACACAAGCCTGACATCGTCCAACCCGTACTTTACTTTTTGCCCCATCAGCGTCCAAGGCCATTTTAATTTGTGGCGAATCTGCCTGTGGCGAATGCAAATTGTTTGCTTTCAACAAAAGAGAGAGAGAAAGAGAGAGATCCTGGCCATTACTGTCTTTAACATAAGGCCAAAGGCCTCACATCCCAGGTCCATTAAGGTTTGAATTGTTCTTTGAATACCCAGAGGCCCTGCTTTCTGCAGGCCAGGAAAATCTTTCCTTCCTCTGGCGTCTTAACTTATTTGAAAGACAAGAGCGCCACCTACTGAGCAGTGAGCAGCCCTGCAAGCAGACCATAAGAACCCCAGAAGTGCCATGCTGGGTCCATCGCGCCCTGCATGGCACTTCTAGCTCCAGTTTCTTGTTGCTCACTCCCAGTGACAAATGCTGGGCTTCCCAGAGTCACCTGGTTAATCACTGTTTATGGATTTTTTTCCACCAGTAATTTATCCAAGTCCTTTTTTTTTTTTTTTTTTTAAACCCGGCTATGTTGGTTGCCTTGACCACATGATCCTCCTGCAACAAATTCCACAGCTTGATTGTGCGCCGAGTGAAAAAAAACCCCCAAAAAACTTTCTCCAATGTGTTTTGAATCTGCTACCTGTTAGTTTCAAGGATTGCCCTCCAGTCCTAGTGTTATTTGAAAGGGTAAATAACCGTTCCCTATTTACCTGTTCCGTCCCACTCATGATTTTATAAACCTCTATCATATCCCTTCTTAAACGTCTCTTCCTCGAGCCCTACCCTGTTTAGCCTGTCTTCATAAAGGAGCTCTCCCATCCTCTGAACCTTTTTCTAATTCCCCTCGATCTTCCAGGTTAAAGCACTTTATGCTTTAACCCATATTCTTTTGTATTATGTTACTATTACTTCCTGCCTTTACCTGCTTTCAGCTATTTAAGCTTCCAAGTTTCTACTCCTTGTTAAATGTAACTTTGCCTTATCCACCTCTATTGTTAATTACTTTATTTATTGCTTCAGTTATACCCTTGTTCTATGTAAACCGATCCGATATGGTTATTACTATGAAGGTCGGTATAAAAAAGTGTTAAATAAATAATAAAAATCTTCTGTGAGATGGGGCGGCCAGAACTGCGCACAATGCTTGAGGTGTGCGTGCAGCATGGATCTATCTATACAGAGGCATTAGGATGCTCTTTTTTTGTTCTGTATTCCTTTCCAAATAATTCCTAGCATTCCGTTGGCTTTTCTTGGCCGCACACTGAGCTGAGGATTTTAGCGCACTGTCCACGACGCCTCCAAGATCCTTTTCCCGGGAGGATCCTAATGCACGAGCCAGCATTCTATACGTAGAGTGGGGATTATTTTTCTCCGTGTGCATCACTTTGCAGGTGCACACATTACATTTCTTCTGCCATTTAGATGCCCAGTTCTTCAGTCGTGCAAGGGCTTGCTGCAGTTCCTCGCAGCCTGCCTGTGCCTTGCCTACTTTGACTATTTTGGAGTCATCTTCTCTAGATCATTAATTAATAAGTTGAACAATACAGGTCCCAAGACAGATCCTTGGGGCACTCCTCTAATTCACCTTTCTCTAGCGGGAAAACTGACCATTAAGTCCTCCTCTTTGCTTTCTATTAACCAGTTACAAATCCACAGCAAGGCAATGCCATCCATCCCATGGCTTTTTAGTTTTCCAAGGAGTCTCTCATGAGAGACTTTATCAAATGCCTCCTGAAAAGCCAAATACGATATCAATCGACTAACCTTTATTAACAATGCTTATTTACCCCTTCACAGAATTCTAAGGCATGACTTTTCTTTGCTGAATCCATGCTATCTCTTTCCCTTTAAACCATGTTTATCCCTATCTCCAGTAATTTTGTTCTTAATTATAGCATCCACCATTTTACCAGGCACAGGTGTCAGGCTCACTGGTCTAAAGTTATTTGGGTCACCCTTGCAGCCCTTTCTGAAAATTGATGTTACATTTACTGTCTTCCAGTCCTCAGGTATAGAGGCAGATTTGCATGATAGCAGGTCTACAATTTCATGTTTGAGTTCCTTTAGAACTCTGAGGTGAATACCATTAGGTCCTGGTGATTTGCTACAATTTAGTTTGCTCTAGCATTTTTTCCAGATTCACAAACTGAAGCAAAACATTTATGTAATTTTTCTGCTATGGCCTTTAACTCCCTGATCATCCAGACTCTCCCTGATCAAATGACTTTCTCGCAAGTTTTATTTTTTGTTTCTAATGTACTCAAAAAGCTTTTTGTTATTACTTTTGCCTCTCTGGCAAGCTTCGCCTCTAAATCTCACTTGGCCTGCTTTATTTGGCAGTGCTTATGTGCCTTCCTGTTTTCCTCATTAGTCCCTGCTTTCCATTTTTTAAAAAAAGATACCTCTTTCGCAGCACCATTTAGCCATGTTGGTCACTGCATGCTCTTTTTTTTAAATCTTTTTTAATCTTTAATGGTAATATATCACAGAAGGTATATCTTGTTTCCTAATACACTTAAATTACAACCACATAAAGGAAACACTGTTTACTCTATTACAAATAATCAATTTATTAATACAATTGTTTTTTCTATAACCAACATATTTATTTAAAATCCCCACATCCCACCTATAATATTAAACAAATGTTTTTTAAAATATGTGTATGGTGTGAATGGTATGGATGTGTGTATTTAACATTATAGGTGGGATGTGGGGATTTTAAATAAATATGGTTATAGAAAAAATTATTGTATTAATAAATAGATTATTTGTAATAAGCAGTGTTTCCTTTCTTAATCTTTGCCATACATTTTATCTGTGCAAGCAGTGTCCATTCATGCAGACTTTTATCCCTTGTAACTGCTCTTTTACGTTTTCTTCTACTTTCCTCATGTTATCATGCTGTTGCAGAAGTTTTATGTATTTTCCCTCCCGCGGCTATCTCAGATCTGACTGCATTATGATCCCTGTTGCCAAGCAGTTCCACTGCTGTTACTCTCTGCACCAGACCTGGCATTTCAGTGGGAACCAGATCTCAAGTAGCCCCTCCCCCCCCCCCCTTGTTGATTCTAGGACCCGTTGCTCATGGTGTCTAGAAACTTAACCTCCTTGTCATGCCCTGGTGAGGAATTCACCCAATCAAAACTGGGATCATTGAAATCTCCCGTTATTATCGTGTTCCCATGCTTAGTAATCTGTTTAATTTCCCTTAGCATTTCATGAACTGCTTTACCATACTGGCTGGATGGCTGGTAGTAAATCCTTAGTGCTATGCTCTGCCCTGTCATGCGTGGAATTTCTATCCATAAAGATTGCAGTTTGTTTCCTGCAGAATCTTTCACTTGATTCACCGGATCCTTGACATATAAGGGTAGATTTTAAAAAATTGCGCGATCGTGTACTTTTGTTTGCGCACCAGGCGCAAACAAATGTACGCTGGATTTTAAAATCCGGGGTCGGCGCGCGCAAGGGGGTGCACATTTGTGCAACCTGCGCGCGCTGCCTGTTCCCTCCGAGGCCGCTCTGATTTCGGAGCGGCCTCGGAGGGAGCTTTCCTTCGCCCTCCCCCCACCTTCCCCTCCCTTCCCTTACCTAACCCACTCCCCCGGCCCTATCTAAACCCCCCCCCTTTACCTTTATTCCACGATTTACGCCTGTGAAAAGCGTGTGTCGACTGGCTGCCCCGCTCCGTGTTCCGGTCCCGGGGGCTGGTCCAGAGGCCGTGGCCACGCCCCCGGAATGCCCCCGGGCCAAAACCACGCCCGTGTCACTGCCCCCAAAATGCCGCGTCACACCCCGAAACGCCACGTCATTCGGCCACGCCCCCCAACACCCCCCCTCCCGCCCCTTTTAAAAAAACCCGGGACTTACGCGCGTCCCGGGGCTCTGCGCGTGCCAGCGGCCTATGCAAAATAGGTGCGCCGGCGCGCAAGGGCCCTGCACACGTAAATCCGCCCAGATTTACGAGCGCAGGGCATTTAAAATCCGCCCCATAGTGTCTTGCCACCACTGCTTCTATCTGCTCTATCATTTTGATATATTTTGTGCCTTTGTATCACAGTGCCCCATTGGTTGCCATTTTTCCATTAGGTCTTTTTTGAGATGCTTATTATATCAATAGCTTCATCTAGTGCCATATACTATAACTCTCCAATCTTAATTTTGCAGGCTTCTGGTATTTGCATACAGACAACTAAATGTTTTTTTTTTCCACATCTCTCTTACTGGCTGTTGATTTAGTTAATTTGGAATCACTTATTTTGCAGCCTCGTAGTCATGACAATCCAATTTCCCATGTTTAAAGATATCCTTTGTTCTTTTTTTCCTGGAATGGTTAAATTGGATCTCTTTATGGTGGACCTGGGATAGATAGGATGCGAATATTTTGTATTCTGGTGAATTATGTTTGTTCTTATAGACCTGTATAATCGTGTCTTTTCTTTTTTTCTGTATCAAGATTATTCTTGGTCTGGCTAAACAACAACATCCAACCATATTTCACACAAAGAAATCTCAGATCCACCAACTCAGGTCTCCTCTCCATCCCAACTCTTAAAAATGCTCACCTCAATACAACACGCAAACGAGCCATTACAATAGCTGGCCCTACCCTCTGGAACTCCCTCCCCCCACAGCTCAGAAACGAACCCTCACCGCAAGTCTTTAAAAAACAGCTCAAAACATGGCTGTTCTTGAAAGCATTCCCTCCTGAACCCCAACATCCTATAATAAACGCTCTTGAAAGCCTTACCGCATAACTTCTACTCTGCATGAACGCATAACCCCTCCTCCCCTTCTCTACCCTCCCTTTTCCCTGTCCCCCACCCTACTCGTAACCTCCCTTTTCCCTGTCCCCCACCCTACTCATAACCAAGTCATATTGTACATATTGTATATAGGCTATATGCCATATTTGCCATTTCTATATACCCACATCTAATATTTAATATTAATTTTATTCATATGTTACAATGTTCCTTATATTTATTGTTTAATCAACTGTTCTCTTGTTACAATGTAAAATAGGGCAGTTCCGGCTCTATTCAACCTGTTTTCTGGAAACCGATGTGATATCTCGATCGAATGTCGGTATACAAAAGAAATAAATAATAATAATAATAATAATTGAAATAGCATAAATAAAAAGTAAAAAAAAAAAAAAAAAGATATCCTTTGTGAATACCCCTCTGTAATGGAATTACTTCAAACTACTCTGGCAGTCTGACCGAGGGATGTATTTAGAGGTTAGACAACCGAAGACAGAGGACTGGGTAATGGAATAAGCAAAGGTTGCTGATGAGATAACAGATACAGGACTGGACACACACAAGACAGGAACAGGGCAAGACACGACTAGACAGAGACAGGCAATACAGAACAAGAAACACAAAGGCCTGAAGGCAGTGATGTAGGAGGCCCGAAGGTCACAAAGCAAGGGTAGGCCCAGATAGACTGCAAAGCAAGAAGGCCCAAAGGCCACAAGGCAAAAGGTTAGAAGGTCCAAAGGCCACAAGGTAAGACAGGGAGCAAAAATAAGAGCGGGCCAGGTCAAGGAGCCAAAGGTAACTCCATGAGCAGGTAAGGAGGTTTTGACAAGGAAGGGTTAAATGGGGCTGGAGCATAAGTGTGGTGCAGGCTGAAAGGAGGAGTTTGGCAAGGCTGGAAGTCAACTCCCTAGAGGCCTCTGCTGGTGGGCAGGCATCACTGCAGAAACATCAGAGTAGGATGAGGCTGCATAGCAGGTGAAATCCTAACACAGAGTGGGGACTACACAGCAAGCAGCATAGGGCTCGAGGACATTGGATTCTGGTATTTCCAACTCAAAATACACATTTTATTTTGTGACTTTTGGATGATTTTGTAAAGTTTTGAAAAAACTGTGAAACAGACTTTTAAGACAAGCACCATTCCTGCTGTGAAGTCGGGAAGATGAAGGAAGCACATGAAAACTACTGCTGGCTCCAATCTAGATAGTCTTGGGCCTACGGGAGACAGCAGGGCCAGTTTTAGGGGAGGGGGAAAAGACAAGGCAATTACCTAGGGCTACCCCCCCAGTGCCACAAGGGTCTCCCTTGACTTAGCTTAGTGCTGTTATTGAGGCAGACGTTCAGAGCACCCGGCACTGGCTGGGCTCACTTTACGGATTCTGCCCTGTGCCCCAGTGTTTCTAATGTCAGTCCTGGGAGAGAAAGCAGGAGAGATGCAGAGCAGAAGAGAGGACATGGGGACACAGGGGAGAGACAATGTAGTACTGCACAGCATGAGGAAACAACGTTGGGGAGAGAGAGAGAAAGCACAAAGTGTGGAGCGGCATTACACAGCACGAGGAGCCAGAGAAGGGGGTAGTGAATGGTGTAGGGGAGAGATACGGCAGCAGTGCAGAGCAAGAGGAAAGAGGAGTACAGGGGGAGAGTACGACTTGTGTCTGCTGTCCAGTAGACCTGGCAGGTCATGGAAGCAACACGCTGGAGCCCAGGAAAGGAAGAAAGGCCAGTTGCATCTGTTGTGTGTTCCTTCCTGCCACAGAGTGGCGCTAAGAGACAGTCTCAGAAGAGACTTCCCTCTAGCTCTCAGGGCCAGACCTGCCCGGGCAGGTGTCGGGGTGTGTGTGTGTGTGTGTGTTAAAAAATGAATAAAAATGGCAGGAAAATATAAGACATGTGAGTGAGAGGGGCAGAAGAGAGAGAGGTTTTCACTGGTTTATCTTGCAGTCTTGGACTCACAGATTGCCCGTTCTTGATCATTTTGCATCTCATGGTGTTAGAAAGCTCAGCAGCACATACATTTCACTCCCTACTCTCCCTCCGTCCCAGCAGCTGCCTTAAGCCTGTCACAAGGTAAACAGAAGGCAGAGCTTTATGGAGACGTTGCTACCGCATGCCTGCTCAGGTAATGGTCCGAAGAAGAGAGACAAGGCCGCGATTCCCCAAGGAATGATTGCAATAGAGAGGGTGGGACGGGGACGGTTACCTTAAAATGCATCAGTGATGTAAGAGGTGAGTCAGGGCCCGGCCGGGTTTGGGCAGCTGCAGTGAGAGCTGAAGGTGTCTCTTGCCACAGGAGTAGGTTTGGCGATACCGTCAGGACAAGCATTCCTACAACAATGAAGTATTTGGTTGACCATGGCCTACAGTAATCTTCCAACTTATTTTTAAATGAGGCGGTCCGGGAGATTAGACATATGCAATTTCATTTCATTTAATCAGTCCATGTGGAATGGTAAGATTATGGCACAACTCGATTACTGATCCCCCGCTCCCCTCCCACCCTACCGTCAACCTCTCATCGACCTTTTCCGTTTCTCCTTCCGCTCTCCTTAACCAGCGGTACGCAGACTGAAGCCTTTTCTATCCCTTTCGTTCATTCGGGGATGAGGCTGCTCTTCCTGTATTCAATTTTCCCAGATGAGAATAAAGTGAACGGTTTTCTTTTATAAGCTCCTGCCCTTCCCCCTGCCCCCCGGGACCAGGGCTACCATCTGCTCATAGCCATGGAACCAATATCCATCAATCACGCTGAAAGACAGCGAGCCCTGCCAGGCTGAGTGTGCAATCAGCTACCGGAGAGCTAATTGGAAATACTCCTATTGATTTATAGTGTACGAGCAAGGTGACTGACAACCAAGGGAAACTTCAAACAAAATAACGATTAGATAAATATGGCCACATTTAACAGCCTCTTTTCGAATTTCTTATTTCCTAAGACCTGATGAACTGCTTTACCTACCCCTCACCCGCCCAAAAAAAATGAGACGAAAGTGGTTCATATTGTAGAGAGCCTCTAGGTCTCCACTAGTTGGCCCTAGTTCAATGCTGAGGCCGGAGAGTTTAGGAGAGGGGGATGCGTTATTCGATCCAGCACCTCCCCTGAGGCTTGCTGGAGTGGTGAGCTCCTGGGTGCATAAGGGAGGAGGAGTCTAGAGCAGGAGTGGCCAACCTGTGGCTTGGGAGCCAAATGTGGCTCTTTCCCTCCTGTCCCCATGGCACCTGGAAAGCATTGCAGAGGACAGGAGGGGAGGGGTTGGAGCTCCCTGCTCCAGTCTCTCCATCCTACCTGCTGCCTGGAGCTAAAGGAGTTGAATGCTGGAGGAGTTAAGGTTGGGGTGAACGTCATTTCCTCCCTGTCTCCCTGAAGTCAGCAATGGAAATTGGGCTGTTTAACACCTTATTCCTCCCAAAGGTATACGCTGCCATTTGATCTGCAGCAGGTGTGAGGAAACCAGGGTAGAGTTGGGGGGGATCAGAGGGAACGAGAGAGGGCTGGCACAGAGGATTGTATCAGAATCACGTAGGCGTGGGAGTTGTGAATGAAATAGTGTGGAGGGAGTGGAAGAGGGACAAGATTGGTCTTTGGACCTGAAGGCAGCATATACAATTTTATAAAGTAAATAATAAGAGAGCTAGGGTTGGGGATAGAAGGGATTTGAATGAACTGCGAGAAAGGCAATAGAGGGGTGAAAGAAAGCCAGACACGGCGATGGAGAGGGGGAAGCGAGAAATGGTGTCGGGATTGGGATGAAGCAGAGTGGCAAGGAAGGTGAGTGTGAAAGAGAGCAAGAGGTTGTGAAGTGTTTGTGTGTGGGAAGAATGGGAGGATGGGAGACAAAGAGCTGTAGGTAGTGATAAGGTAGACAATAGGTGACAAAGAACCAGAGGTGGTGAAGGTACTAGACCAGGAGAAACACACACACACACACACACACACACAGACACCCACCCACACACACACACACACACACAGACACACACACACACACCCACACACACAGACACACACACACACACAGACACACACACACACACACACACACACACACACCCCCACACACACACAATGGGGGAAGGTAGCATTGTGAGAGCCAGAAGGGGTGATGGCGGAGTTTATGGAGTCACAGAAGGTGCTAGGGGGAGAGGGAAAGAGAGGGGCACTGGGAGCAGACAGAGAGAGAGAAAGATAGGGGTGGAGGCAGAACAACAGAGAGAGGGAGGGACTTGGGAGAGTGAGGGAAAGGGAAGGGGACGGGAGATACTGGTGCTGGGCAAAGGATAGGGTGAGAAGAGAAATTGGGGGGCAGAGGGGGTAGTGGGCAGAGCGAAAAAGAGAGGAGTCAAGTGGATATTGGTGCTGGAAGGGGGTGTAAAGTAACACATGAGGTGGGGTGGAAGGTGTTATGTTGGGGTCGCTGAGTAATTGAGTATCCATCATTTTCTTTTGGCACATATGGAGGATATTGTGCTGGGGTTGCCAAGGAGAGAGGGCAGGATGGGCTTGAAAGCGAGACTGAGAGAGAGAGCGAGAGAGAGAGAGAGAGAGAGAGAGAGAGTGGTCAAAACAGAGTGAGGGAACAGAGCAAGAAAGAGAAGTGGGAAAAGAGTGGGAGCCAAAGAGAGAATGGTGAGGACAGGCTGGGAGAGCTGAGAGACGTTAGTAGAGGCAGGATGGGATTGAGAGAGAGAGGGATGGGAAATCTGGGGTCAAGGTGAGAGGATTGAGAGAAAGAGCAATTTGTGGGAATGGACTGGGGGAATATGAGGGGCTGGAAGAGAGAGAGAGGGACTGGGTGGGGGTACTTGAGTGAGAGAGACTGAAGGGGGCAGGGGGAGGATCTGAGAGAAAAAAAGAAACTGGTGGGAGAATTGAGAGAGGCTGGGAACAGTATGGAAGTACTGGTGGGGACTGGGTGGGCGATTATGAGAGAATAGTGGGGAGCAGAATGGGGGAACCGACAGAAAGAAAGACTGGTGGGAGGATTGAGAGTAACTGGGACTAGAGTGGGGGTACTGAGAGAGGCTGGTGGGGACAGGGTGAAGGATTGAGAAGCTAATGGGAACAAGGAGAAACAACAGAGAGTGTAATGGGGCAGGATGGGACTGAAAGCGAGACTGAAATGGTCAGGGTGGGAGGACTGAGATTGGTTAGAACAAGGTGAAGGAATTGATAGAGAAAGAGAGAGGCTGGTGGGGATTGGGTGGGGGGAAGTAAGTCTGTACCTACCCCTTCCCCCTCGCTCCCCCAATCTCTTGAACATGTGAAACTCTGCTACAGTGCAACCTAGTTTCTTGGCTCATGATCTAGAGCGTAGCTTGGCCATCTTGGGCTGCAGTTGGGAGTTGTTCACCCCCTTTTTGGACCCCAGCCTGGAACCTAGAAGTGACACTGCCTTTGCCAGTTCCTTTTGCAGGTCTGGAAGGGAGTGTTTGGAAGAGGAGAAAGGATTTGAGAGAGTAGGACTCCTTTTTGGGTTTTTTCTCTTTTCCTGAAGATTTTTTGAGTTTTTCTTTCAAGACCTGTGCCTATCCTGGCAGGCCTTTTCCCCTGCCCTGGAAGATCAGGAGGGACCTGTGAATCCTTTCACCCACTTCAAGAAGGGAAGACAGTGACCTGAGGTCTGAGAGAGATAAAGGTCTGCTTGCTCTCTTGTTTTGTTTTAGCAACCCTTCCTTACCCTAGGATGTTCCTGGGAAGGGAACATCAGATTTTTTTTCCCAGCCTCCAGGTCTTTCCTCACGAGAAGTCCAATGAAAGAGATTGGGAGAGGAGAGGAGAAGAGGAGAGATGGAAAATCTGGAGACCCCCACTGGAGTTTTCGCCTTGGGACACGGGACACTAACTGTCTTTGAAGATCTGAATTTCACTGACATTCGATTGAGATATCACATCGGTTTACATGAAACTGAAAGGTCGAATAAGACATGGGCTGCTTATTTTTACAGAATAACTTAGAACTTTACATGTAACTATTAGGTTAAGTAAGGTAGGGCTAACGGAATACCTTAGAAACTTGGTGCCTTGAGTAAGAAGATAAGAAGATAAGAGCATGCCATACTGGGTCAGTCCAAGGGTCCATCAAGCCCAGCATCCTGTTTCCAACAGTGGCCAATCCAGGCCATAAGAACCTGGCAACTACTCAAAAACTAAGTCTATTCCATGTTACCGTTGCTAGTAATAGCAGTGGCTATTTTCTAAGTCAACTTAATTAATAGCAGGTAATGGACATCTCCTCCAAGAACTTATCCAATCCTTTTTTTAAACACAGCTATACTAACTGCACTAACCACATCCTCTGGCAACAAATTCCAGAGTTTAATTGTGCGTTGAGTGAAAAATAACTTTTTCCGATTAGTTTTAAATGTGCCACATGCTAACTTCATGGAGTGCCCCCTAGACTTTCTATTATCTGAAAGAGTAAATAACCGATTCACATCTACCCGTTCAAGACCTCTCATGATTTTAAACACCTCTATCATATCCCCCCTCAGCCGTCTCTTTTCCAAGCTGAAAAGTCCTAACCACTTTAGTCTTTCCTCATAGAGGAGCTGTTCCATTCCCCTTTATCATTTTGGTTCCCTTCTCTGTACCTTCTCCATCGCAACTATATCTTTTTTGAGATGCGGCAACCAGAATTGTACACAGTATTCCAGGTACGGTCTCACCATGGAGCGATTTAGAGGCATTATGACATTTTCCGTTTTATTCACCATTCCCTTTCTAATAATTCCCAACATTCTGTTTGCTTTTTTGACTGCCGCAGCACACTGCACCGACGATTTCAATGTGTTATCCACTATGATGCCTAGATCTCTTTCTTGGGTTGTAGCACCTAATAAGGAACCTAACATTGTGTAACTATAGCATGGGTTATTTTTCCCTATATGCATCACCTTGCACTTATCCACATTAAATTTCATCTGCCATTTTGATGCCCAATTTTCCAGTGTCACAAGGTCTTCCTGCAATTTATCACAATCCGCTTGTGATTCAACTACTCTGAACAATTTTGTATCATCTGCAAATTTGATTATCTCACTCGTCGTATTTCTTTCCAGATCATTTATAAATATATTGAACAGTAAGGGTCCCAATACAGATCCCTGAGGCACTCCACTGTCCACTCCCTTCCACTGAGAAAATTGTCCATTTAATCCTACTCTGTTTCCTCTCTTTTAACCAGTTTGTAATCCACGAAAGGACATCGCCTCCTATCCCAGGACATTTTAATTTTCTTAGAAGCCTCATTATACACTAAAACCACCTCATTATATACCCAGAACTCCTTCTTATACTCCTGTAACACCTTAGACATCCTGATCGCACACCCAGAACACCTCATTATATACCCATGATAACTTAATTTAACTAAAACTTAAATATGATAGCTTAAAGTAACTAGAACTTAATAACTTAAATAATTTAACAGAAAGGTGCAAATATATGTTAACAGAGAAACTGAAGAAATTACGGAGACATTTGGAAATTTAATTGTGAGTGAGAAACCATCTTGTTATAGGGGCATGGGGGGGGCCCTTTGGTGGAAAAGCTTCGAGCTTAGTGATTTGTTCATGTCTGCGAATATTAGTGGAGGTTTTCCAGGGGGTTCAAGAGGCGGTTTGATGGAGTTCTGGTGGTTGGAGGTGTGGTAGGGGTTAGGCCTCTGGGGTAAAGGCTTTGTGGAAGAGCCATGTTTTCAGATGTTTTTTGAAGATTTGAGTCGAGGGTTCGGTTCCAAGTTGTGGTGGTAGATTGTTCCATAGTGAGGGTCCAGCGACTGATAGGGCACGTTTCCTGGCTGTGGATAAGTGCACTGCTTTTGGGGGGGAGAGGGAGATTGAGAGGAGCCCAGATTTGGTGGAACGAAGATTCCTTTGGAAGGTGTAAAGGTGGAGGGATGTGTTAAGCAGTCCATCTTGTCATTGTTCGGTTTTTTGTGGATGAGTGTTTGGGTTTTGTATTGAATTCTGAAATTGATAGGTAGCCAGTGAAGGTCCTTGAGGATGGGTGTGATGTGGTCAGATCTTTTGATGTTTGTGAGGGATCTTGTAGCCGCGTTTTGGAGTAGCTGCATAGGTCTGAGGGTGGAGGCTGGAAGGCCGAGGAAGAGGCTGTTGCAGTAGTCGAGCTTAGAGAATAGTAGAGATTGGAGGACGGTTCGATAATCTTGGAAGTGGAGTCTTTTTAAGATCTGTAGTTTGAAGAATCCATCTTTTATCACTGTGTTGATGTCTTGTTTGAGGTTTAGTTCGTTGTCAAGTATGACACCAATGTCTTTTACTGAGGGGGTTAGCTGCTTCTCCATGTGGGTTGGTGCGGAGTCGAGGGAGAGAGGTGTTGTGTGGTTGTTTGTTATGTAGAGGATTTCAGTCTTGGTTGAGAGAGAGAGAGAGAGAGAGTTGTGAGAGTAGTTGAGTTATTTTTGCTAGAAGTTTGTCCCAGATCTTTAGCGTGTTTCAAGGGTTTTGTTTAGGGGGAGTAGGATTTGTAAATCATCCGCATAGACATAGTATGAGAGGCCTGATTCTGACAAGAATTTGCAGAGAAGGAGAAAGTATATGTTGAAGAGGGTGGATGAAAGGGATGATCCTTGTGGGATGCCATGAGGGAAGGGTATTTGGGAGGAGTCTGTTGTATTTATTTTTATTTTGAAAGCTCTGTCTGTAAGGTGTGATTTGAACCATTTGAGTGTGGTGTCACATAATCCGATTTCTTTCAGTCTGTTTAATAGTGTTTCGTGGTTGATGGTATCAAAGGTGGCGGAGATGTCTAGGAGTATCAGTAGGTAGGATTGGCCACCGTTGAGTCCTCGCAGGAATGTGTTGGTGAGGGTGAGCAGAAGTGTTTCCATGCTGTATAGTTTTCTGAAGCCATGTTGTGCTGGCAGTAGGATGTTATGATTTTCTAGGTGGTTGGAAAGTTGGTTGTTAACAATTTTTTCTAGAATTTTGGCTATGAAAGGGAGGTTGGAGATGGGTCTGTAGTTTACTGGATCAGATTTGTCAAGGTGAGGTTTTTTAAGGATAGGTTTGACTACTACACATTTAAGTTTGTCAGGGAATATGCCATGTTCGAGAGATAGGTTGATTATGTCTGCAATGGGTCTGGCAATGAGATTGGGGACAAGTTTTAGGAATTTGATGGGGTCGAGGGGATGGGTAGCAGGGTTTGTCTTTTGGATGATGTTTTCAATTTCGGTGAATGCAACGGGTTCAAATTGTGTCCATGTGGTGTTGGGACATATCTAGGTTTCCCCAGCCCACCTGGGACACTTGTCTATCTAACTCCCTGAAGGATAAGCAGTACCCACAGAGAAAAAGAGGAAAACCTTTTGAGTCAAGAGAACAGTTCGAACATGGATGTAACTGGAAACCATTTTGTTCATGCAAATTGATCCTTTTAAAGCAAATCAAAGTAAACTTTTAATTTGGAACACCCCCACCAATGGGTCCAGCCTGTTCTTTGTAGTGTACACATCCCAAAGAGCTGAGAGTAACACATAAGGGCAGGATTCCACTTACATGTCCCGGGCCTAGAAAGACAGTTTTCCCCCCAGAGACCAAGAACCTACACCCCAGGGCAAAAGGACTGGTGACTGTAAAATTGGGATTTCACCCTGGCTTTTATTGTGGCCCCTGCAAAGTTCAGCAAATACCCTGAATAGGGGTTACATTACATTTATGCTACCAGTTTATGTTGCTATATTAATTATGTATGGTTTTTACTGTTATCCTCTGAGAATGCAGAATTAAGTGTATTAGAAAATGTTTAAATAAATAAAAAGATATTCAGCAAATCACATGTACTCATTGAACTCTTCTCAGTAGTCACCCATATTAGTACAATCCCTTCCATCTGCAGGGAATTGTAGTTTTCTTTCCAAGTCTAATGAAACTTGCAAGCAGATATTGGGCAGCAGAGGGCAGAGCATTCCAGGAAACCAAGACTGGCAATGAATAGCCTAAGGCACCGTGAGAGGCAAAGGAGTACAAACAGAGGCATCCACACCCAAAGGCACTGCGAGAGGTGGAAAGCAAAAGCAAGAGTGGCCAGAACACCCCAAGACTCCAAAAGAGGGGCAGAGGGCACCAAAAGAGGGGCAGAGGGCACCAACAACAGTGACCTGAACAGCCCAAGGCACCAACAGTGGCATAAACAGCCCAACACACCATGAGAAGGGCAAATCAGCAGTAGAAGGAAGACCCCAAAACAACAAGAGAGAGGCATGAACAACCCTAAGACACCAAAGGAGCAGCAAAGCAGCACCAATAGTGGCATCATTACCCCAAGGCACCATGAGTGTTGTGTTTGCCGGTCATGGCAGGCTGCCACGACCAGCTAAACCAACCCTTCCCACTGCCCACTGACGCTCCCAGGCCGCTGCTCCTGCTGTCTCTTTAGCCTCTTAAAGGTTCCGTGGCAGGAATCCTTTCTACAGGTGCCCTCCGATGATGTCACCAATGCCTCTATATAAATCCCAGTGCCACAGCAAACAGACACCTCTGCAGTGGGTCTCAGAGTCCCCGCCTGTCTTCGCTCATCTTGTCCAGCCTGCCCTGCCTCTCTGGACTGTCTTCCCTCATCTCATCCAGTCTGCCCTGCCTCTCCAGCCTGCCTTCCCTCATCTCATCCAGTCTGCCCAGCCTCTCCAGCCTGCCTTCCCTCTTCTCATCCAGTCTGCCCTGCCTCTCCAGCCCGCCTTCCCTCATCTCATCCAGTCTGCCTTGCCTCTCCAGTCTGCCTTGCCTCGCTCTCCAGCCACCTCTGCCTCATCAGACCTCCTTGCCTTGATCCTGCTTCTCCTCGGACTGACTTCCTGAATCTGACCATTGTCTGGACCTCAGTTACCCTTGTTTGTCACCTGCCTCTGACCCGTGCCTCGACCTGACCTCATTGCTTGCTTCCTGCAACAACCAACAAGGACTGAATTGCACAGTTTGGGTAAACAAATAAGCGTGGGAGTGGCTTGCTTGTTGCAGCGGTTACTACCCCGAACCAATTTAAGCCTGTAACTTCACTTGGAAAGCATATTCAGCGCAGCTCACTGCTTCAACGGCAGATGAATGAAGAAAAGAGGATTTATATTCAGACAACAACAAAGGACTAAATTGCACAGTCTGGGTAAACAAATAAGCGTGGGAGTAGCTTGCTTATTGCGGCAGTTACTACCCCTAACAAATTAAGCCTGATACTTCACTTTTAATGCATATCCAGAGCAGCTCACTGCTTCAACGGTAGGGAGAATGAAGAAATAGGATTTACATCCAGCCAACATCTAACAAGACATTGATCTGAGCAGTATGAGTATACAAACATTGGGGTAACTTGCTCGAAACGACGGTTACTACCCTCAAGCATTAAGCCTTATACTTCACTTTGATACAGCTCCAACACTGCTCTCTGCATCAATGGCGGGGGTGGAAGGAAATTAGAATCAAAAAGCTACCAATAAGGGCCCTGAACTCAGCGGTCGGAGTAACAGATAAGTATGAGAAAATAAGTGTGAAGCTTGCTGGGCAGACTGGATGGGCCTATTGGTCTTCTTCTGTGGTCATTTTATGTTTCTATGACCTCGGATCTTCTATCGCTGCTTGCCCTGTGGGACTATTGCCTAAGCCATGCTGGCCTCTGGAAACCAAGGGCTCAACCTGCGGGGAAAGGGGCTGATAAAGGTGAAGCTCCAGACCCAGTCCTGTCTCGGGGTACGCTCGCCAGCGGGGGTGTGGGCCTCGGGGGTTCACTCCCTAGGCTGCACAAACCACACCACAGCACTAAGGGTCCACCTTCATTACAGCTTGCAGAAGCCATGGACCTGGTAGCCCACTCCACTCTTCAGGCCATTCCGGGACTCGCCCAGTGCCTCCAACAGCAGTAAGCCATCTTGGACCAAGTGACCAGCGTACTTGAGAGACGTGCTGTAAGGATAGATGCCATCCAGCCTCCTCCTGCAGTCCCGGTTCCACCTCCAGTGTCGGTTTTACCTCCTGAGGATCCAAGGCCCATTCTACAGTTGCTACCACCTCTCCATTATCTTGAGGATCCTAAGGAATGTAGGGGCTTCCTGAACCAGTGCAGGATGCACTTTGAGCTCCAGGCCGCTCTCTTCTCCACAATCGAGCCAAGGTAACCTACATCCTTTTGCTCCTGGGTATCACAGCTCTTGCCTGGGCTTCCCCAAAGTGGGAACGTGAGGATCTCATACCCCAAGATCTCCAGTAGTTTCTCCTCCAGTTTCTCATTTTTGACAAACCAAGCCGTACTGCCTCTTTGGCCGCAGAGCTCCTTTATATCTGGAAAGGCACTTACAATTAGGAGAGTATGTTATTCAATTCCGTTTCTCCTGCTTCGGAGTTACACTGGGGAGAAGATAGCTTGACGACCATCTTCTCGTAGGGGCTGTCAGGCCGCATTAAGGATGAACTGGCCAGTCACAATGTCCCGGCCACCTTGGATGCCTGGAACACTTTAGCCACCCGGATTGACTGGAGATTTCAATAATAGGCTCAGGAATATAAGGCCTCCTGGCCGCCTATCCAGCTGGCCCCTCCATTTCCAGCATCCTCCTGTGATCATGCCTAGTCCAGAACCGAAGCAGGCAGAGGAACCCATGCAATTGGGACACTCAAAACTTTCTCAGAAAAAAAACAGAAGTGATGACAGCTCAGACCGTATCTGTATTGTGCTAGTCGGGGGTACTTCGCCTCTCATATTCCTAAGAAGTTGGGAAATTCCCACACCTAGGTTTGGTTGGAGAGGCAACCCAGGTCAGATATCCTCCTCTCCACAACTGCTGGCACCTGTGTACCTGTTCACAGAGAACTCCAAAATCTATACTGACAATCGGGCGTAGATTTGTTCGCGCTGGGTTGTGTGAACAAATCTGCACCCTCGCGCAGGTAAAGGCAGCCTACTGTTGTGTATATGATTGAAGCTGTGAATAAAGAAAGTTTCGAAGCAAACTAGTTTAGGTCTCCAGGCCTATGGGAATCATTGCTAGTTCCCACATATGGTGTCATACATGGGATTTTTTCTAAAGTTTTGCAAAGAAAAAAAAAACTCAGACTCCAAGATAGTGTCTGTTTAAAGAAAGAGTTGTGAAGAGAGCCTGTGGTTCTAAACATAATACAGGACACAGCAGGCTTGAACACTCTCCTGTCGAGTGGATACTTCGCCCTGGAAGCTCGCGGTTCCCCCAGGAGGAGCCCGTAGGAACCCGGCCGCTGGGACTTAGGAGACTCCCTCAAGACTGAAGATTGGTCTGGATGCAGGCACCTCCTGCAGGTCGTAGGTTCCAGACGGCTGGCGCCTCCAGCAGGTCGAGTCAGTCCAGGAGTAGAAGCTGAAGAGTAGTTGAAGGCCATTCCGAGGGTCGAAGCCAGAAGAAGGGTCCGCAGCCAGTCCAAACGCAATCCAGGAGAAGAGTCTGCAGCCAGTCCGAGGTCAAGCCGAGAGAAGAACGAAAGCCAGTCCAGAGGTCAGGAGCCAAGAATCAGTCCAATGAGGAAGGAGAACAGGAGCGGGACGAAGATCCGGAACGGAGACCAGGAACACCAGCACAGGATCCAGGAACAGACCTCAATACCAAGGCAAGGTCTGAGGAGCAGACCTTGCCTTTAAATACCTGAACTTGAGGGAGGTGCTTCAGAAGGGAGCCACGACACTTCCTGTCGTGGCCCCTTTAAATCCTGTCTTCAGCCGCACGCGCGGCGCTAATGCAGCTGAGAAGGGGGCGGAGTCCTAGCATCGGGCAGAGCCCCGCGGCCAGCCAAGCAGCGGCCATGGCCGGCCGCGAGGAGAATGCCGGTGGAGGCTCTCTGCTCCTACAGGAGCTCCGCAGTGACCCGATGCTGCGGGTGAGTGTTTGGTCCCGGCCGCGGACCGCTGCGGCCGGTGGCCATGACATTCGGCCCCGGTCGCGGACTGCCGCAGCTGGCGGCCATAACACAAAGCCCCGAGGTTGGATGGTTTTACAGAACTATTCTATAAAGTTTAAGGATGAATTAATACCACATCTTCAGAAATTATTTAATTCTATTCCATTAGATTCATTGTTGCCAAAGTCCATGTGTTAGCGGCATTGTACAAATCTACGCCTTTTCATCACTTATAAGGGCTACAATTCTTTACTGATATCACTTTTAATATGACTAACCCTGTGTCTGTAAGAACACGCCCCCTAACCCCAACCCACCTCCTGAAAACCCACCCTGATTCAAAGTGCCCCTCTAGAGTGGTATATATATAGAGAGTGTCAGAGTGACTCTATCCAGAGGTTCTCTCTCTCTCATACTGCCCCTTTTCCACTTCCTTATTCTGAATGTGCGTGTAAGTGGAGGAGGGGGTCTAAGCTTTTTTTAGAATTTGTAATTTATAGAAGCATACTTTTATAGTATTGTTGACAAACTTTTTTAAGTTCAGTCGGTAGTCCAGTATTACGCCAAGGTCTCTCACTTGGGTCATTGAGGTCGTAGAGATCGTGGGGAAGTTGTTGAACAAAAGTTTATTGTCATCCAGCAAGATGAAAAGGAGCTCAGTTTTGGCCGTGTTGAGGACTAGGTTGAGACTGGAGAGGAGGAGGTTGATGGAGTGCAGGCAGCTGTTCCAGAAAGTGAGGATTTTGGAGATAGATTCTGTAATAGGAATGAGAATCTGCACGTCATCGGCATAAATGAAGTGAGTTAACTTTAGATTAGCGAGGAGTTGGCAGAGGGGTAGGAGATAATTGTTAAAGAGAGTAGGGGAGAGGGATGATCCTTGAGGGACTCCAAGTGTTGAGCTGACATGTGGGATTCTTTGTTGTTTATTCTAACCTTGTAATTTTTATTACCGAGGAAGGACTTGAACCAACTGAAGGCAGTTACTGAGATGCCAATGTCTGAAAGGCGGTTGATGAGAATGGAGTGATTCACGGTGTCAAAAGCAGCGGAGATATCAAGCAGTGCCAATAGGGATGGTTGTCCTTTGTCTAAGTTCATAAGGATGCTATTCGTGAGAGAAATCAGGAGGGATTCAGTGTTTAGCGATTTACGGAATCCAAACTGAGCGGGGAAGAGTATCTTGTGATCATCAAGGTAGTCTGAGAGTTGGGTGTTGACAAGTTTCTCCATGAGTTTAGCGATAAACGGAAGGTTGGCGATGGGACGGAAGTTAGAGGGGTCAGTTGGATCCAGGTTGGGTTTCTTTAATAACGGTTTAAGGGTGGCGAGTTTCAGAGTGTCAGGTACTGATCCTTGGGATAGAGAGCAGTTTATAATTTCAGCCAGCGGCTTGGAGATGGTTTTTGGAATGGTAAGCAATAGTTTTGTAGGGATGGGGTCAGTCGGGTGAGAAGAAGGTTTCATGTTCTTGAGGATGGATTCGATTTCGAGGGATGAAGTAAGTTCAAATGACTCCAAGTTTGCTTTCTGGCAGTTGGAGGAGGTGTAAGGGGGAGGGGGCTGGATATGCGAGGAGATGAGCGGGGCTATGAGGTTGGAGATTTTTTTCTCAAAGAACGTTGCCAGTTCAATGGACTTAATTTGGGCTTGGTTGTCGGGGATAGAGGGAGGGGAGGGATTTGTGAGTTCTGACACGTATGAGAACAAGGCCTTCTCGTCATAGCGGAAGTTGTGGATTTTGCAGGCGTAGAAATCTGTACCTGTAGCTGTGCATGGAGGCTTTGTAAGCAGACAACGAAGCTGGGGTGGGCTCCTTGCGCCCACCTTGAGGTTGAAATACTGGGGTGGGCTCCTTGCGCACTCCTTGAGGGGAAATACTGTAATTCTTTCATTTATCCCAGCTAACTGATTAGTCATCTATCCGTGGCCATGCTAATAACTGTTTCCGAAATGAAAATCCATTCATCCTCTCTGATTAATCTTTGTGTCCTTCGGAATTTTATAAAGAAAACCTTCATAACAGCATCCATCATCAGCATCATGAGCGGCGATTTCAGTAAGCAAATGATCATTAAGGGATAAGATTTAAGGCCGTACAGAAAACTAATATTAAGAAGTGGCTTTTTTTTTTTTTTTTACTTTTCTGGTTAATTAATTACTGTGCCTCAGGAGTAGAACATAACGTTTATTTTTAGAAACCAAATAGCCTACCTCTGCAAGCACTCACAAAAATAGCTCCAATGTTCCACTTCCAGCATGCTCCTCTCCAACGCATGTTTATCATGCAACAGGTTTGGACAACAGTGATTTTAGCTGCCTGTTAATATTTAGAATTGATAGCCATGAGAAAAAAAAAAAAAAGGGCGAAGCATATTCTCTGTCCGTGATGGGAATCCCAGGGTGTAAAAGATTGAAGGACAAAAGTGACACTCGAGTTACAGGCACCTAAGCTGAGAATAAGTGGTTTATTTTTATTTATTCGATTCATATTCCACTTTCAGGTGCTTCAGGTACACTGGAGTATTTCCCTGTCCCCAGAGGGCTCAAAATCTTAGCTTGATCCTGCGGCAATGGAGAGTAAAGTGATTTGCCCAAGGTTACACGGAGCAGCGTTGGGATTTGAACCCTGGTTTCCCTGAGCAACATAGTAATTTTAGATGTTTGGCACTTTTTGGACACCGTAGGTCACGAAGGTTCTTCATCAGTGTTCTGTGTAGAGCTGAAATAAGTGAGGTTACCTCCGAGCTTATTCAGTGATTCTTCTAGAACAGAACCAAACTTTTTATCTACAAGATGTATCCCTAAAGTGGTACAGAACAGGGCAATGCATCACCAGTTTTATTTAGAAAAAAAAATGAAGGAAGATGAAGAAGGAATTTCAAATTAGTGCTCAAGTGTTACGACTGTCGCTGCCCGACGTCTCCACTCCGCCCACCTCTCCTTTTTTGCGACTCCTCCCGCGGTTGATGGACGTCCGGCTGCCGCAGCATCTGCCTGCCGTCCTATCCGGCATCCCCGGTCCGGCTTGGGCACTGCATCCCGCCATGTTGTCCAGGTACCATAGGGCGCGCGCGCGCCGCACGGTCCTGCTTCTTATTCTCTCTTTGGCGCAATCCTCAGGGGCGTCCCCCTGTGATGACGTCACGCATCCCGGATACAAAAGCCTACACTTTTTGCTAGCTATTCGAGTTAGCAAGGGAATCCTTACGGATGGGATTCGCTCTCCGTACCTAGCTACTCTGCCTCTCCAACTTTTGGACTTTATTCTAACGGGGTACCCGCTCATTGGGGGTGTCTCTCTCATTTCTTGCTGGTTGCTTTCAGGAACTGGTACTCGCTCCTCGAGGGCCCATGTTCCCTGACTCGCTGCCTGAACTTATCGCTTCTGCTTGGAAGAAGCCGCTGCCTACATCATCAGTGAGTTGCCATCTATATTCTCTCAGAGCTGTTCCCTGGAACCAGGTACTCGCTCCTCGAGGGCCTGCCTCTATTCCAGCTTCTGTGTTAGCTTCCAGGAGAAACCGCTGTGTGAGTAACTTTACCAACGAGGCTCTATACCAGAACTCTGTGTATGCTCCACTGTACTCACTATCTCAGTTTCTCTCCACTACAGCACAGCCATAGAGGGAATCGCTGTTCCAGTATCCTGAGGAACCCTAAGCTCAGCCGGGCTTCATCTCTACTCACTACTGCCACCTCTGGTGGCTTCTCAACTCTGTCTAATAAAAGATATAATTCTGTGTTGTGTGTCCCAAAGCTGAGCCTGACCTGTGGCCCCTCATGGGACTTCCACCCCCCCCCCCCCGTGGGCGTGGTCAGCTGCCACAGCAGTGTCCAAGGGTCCACGCAAAACCTTACAAACAATAACATCAAGGTCACTGTACTATAGGTAGCTCTCAAATATAATCCAAACGTTGCAGGGTTATGTAAGGAAACCAAGGCAGAAGGCAATTTATATTGAGCAACTCTGGTGAAGACTGGTCTTATACAGAACCAGGTTGTGCAAGTGATCACTATAAGTAAAGCTTGATTTTGAGGCAATGATCTGAAGCACGATCCCCTAAGGATTCCCATGCAGCTTTAAAAAGTACTTCCTTGCAAAAAAAAACAAACCAAAAACAAAACAAAAACCCCCCCACAATTCTCCTGCTGCAAGTACAACAACCTAAAGCTGCCTGCCCTAGTTAGGGGGCTCGCTTTCTACTTTGCATCCCTTTGCTGCTCCTGCAGCGGTGGACTCTTTCAGCATTGGCCTGGTGCCAAGCTCAGCAGACCTCTCTTCGAAGCTTTCCAGCTCTCTGTGATTTCGACCATGCTGTGCTTCACGTTCCAGCCTAGTCCTTATTTTCTCGCTTCATAAAGCTAAAACTCAGTGAGGCAGACACATGCACTGAGCGAGCAGAGTCGGTGCAAGTGTATTTGGCGCCCTAGGCGAAGCTCCTTCAGTCATGCACCTCCTCCTCCCCCAACTTCCCTATCGGCAGCAGCTCCAGCACCGCGCTCCCTCCTACCAGCGGCAGTGGCGCCTTTATTCGGCGGCGGTGGCTATGCAGCAGCACTCCCTGGGGGCTTTTGCTGCCCCCATAATTTTGGGGCTTTAGGTGATCCATCTAATTTTCCTAATGGAAGCGCTGACCGTGTGAACAGTTATATCCTGTGTAAATTATATCCGTGTGCGGTAGGTTATGTTCTTGTATCAGTTCCAAAATTATTGCTTGCACGACCAGTTGAGCAGAATAGGTGGCTTCGTTAGTGATTCCGCCGCTCCAGCCTGTTCAGGTCCTCTCGGCGGCTCTAGGCATCCCTGGGCGGGGCAACAGTCAGCGGCTGTACTTGCGAATATGGGGACTGCGAGTCCCTACACTTGACAGGTCCTGGGGTGACCCCTCACAGCTGCCCTGCCCGGCTTCCTCCTTGGGAAGGCAGTGCATGAGGGGGAAAGGTGGAAGGGGCCACCCCCGGGGACTGTGTTTGCACACGGTCCCCATGTTCATGACGTGTCCACGCGCACTGCAGGCAAACCCAGGGGAGGCAACGCCGGGACTAGCGGGGAGGGGGGGGGGGGGGTAAGGGGGCAGCTGACACCCAAGGGGGTCTCATCAGCAAGGCTGCTATTACCTGAGGGCATAAGCACACAAGGCTGTGCCCCAATGTCTCTACTGGCCAGTGCCCAAAATCTCAGGCAGCAGAGATCTGCCCTCTGCTTCCTACTCCAGCCCTTCCCCTCCCAGGCAGCATGCAAGGAACTGAATGGGGGTGGATGTGAGCCTGGAATAGATAGAGCATGGTGCAAAGCAATGAAAACCCTCCCCTCCCCCACGTCTAGCCCCTTATTCTCTCTTGTCCCCTCCCCCCCTACCTTCAGGAAACAGAAAGGTCGGGGGGAGGGGACTGGAGAGGATAGCAGAACAAAAAAGAATTCAGTTTCTATCTGCATATTTCTAATTTGTGATCCCTTATTTACGTATTTGGTGAGGGTGTGTGTTCTATAGGTGTGACGGAGGTGATGCATTCTGCTAGCGTGTAGGCTCTGTGTAGGGATCTATAGTAGTCCAGCTGGTTCTGGTTTCCCACTAGGAGGTGTATTGGTGTTTTAGGTCCAGGGGAAATATTCACACTGTAGCCCTTTCATGCAGGGTTGTTGCTGTCTGAGTTCTGGGAGTTAAGGCTGTGTCAGCATGGCAGGTTTGCTATATCGGTTCTGAGTGACATTTTGCAGGGTTTTGCGTTATGGAGGGGCTTTGTGTCACTGTTACTGAAGTAATCCAATTCACACTCAAAAAACCCCCTTTTTTGGTTTATTTTTCATAAGATAATTGAACATTAAATAGCTCAAAATCTGTGAGTCTTATCATTAAACCGGCATTATTCATGCAGGAGGTCGGCGGATCTAGTGTCTGACCCAAACCAACCTCGCTGCTACAAACTGAGAAAAATTTTTAAAGAGACGGAGGGCAGGTTTCATATATATGAGTTTCAAACCCCAGCCAGGGTGTACTCAATTTTGTATATATAATCATTAACCAAAACCACCACCGTCCGATTTTTTTAGAAAACTCTGTGCAACCAGTGCAAATTAAATCTTCATGTCCCGATGTGATATTCTTATATGCTTATATTCTTCTTTTTTTATAAGATATCAAAACACAGATGACTTGGCAAAATATTTTGAAAAAGTCCCGACTTATCTGATGATGATTGAAAGCCCGACGTAGCCACGTTTCTGGTCCGCGAACAGACCTTTCTTCAGGGGATGTTATCCTGTATGCATAATAGCCGGTGAATCAAAAGCCTTCTGTGGAAAATCAATTATTTCTTCAAACAGACGCCATGAGTGCGTTCAGCGATGTTGAAACGCTATCGACAAACCTCCTCTGTTTTTAAACCAGGCGCACAAATAGATGAGCTACCAATCACAAACACACGTTGCTGTAGACGTGATGACGTGAATTGATGAATGCATTTCACAATCCATTGAGATGCTGTTGTTAAATTTAAAGCCCCATGAGGTGTTGCATACTAAACTTCCGAGATACAAAAACACATCATAGTATTTGAATCTAGATTAATGAGAGCCATTCTAACTCTTCATTCAAACCTAATGGTGTCTGGGTTTTAAGCGTGAAGATCCAAAAAGCTTCACGCTTATTTAATAACCTTTCACGATCACCACCCCTCAAAGATATTGGCACATAATCTATCACGGTCCATTTCAGCATATTAAATGAGTGTCCTTGCTGTACACAATGTGTGACTATGGGGGCTGCCAGAGTGCCTGTGTTTAATTTTGACTTGTGTTCATTGAGTCTTATCCGCACTTTACGAGTGGTTCTGCCCACGTAAACACGGGGGCACGGGCAGATGATCGCGTACACCACGTGATCGGAATTACAAGTAGTATCGAATTTGCGATAGATACGATAGCCTGTGTTAGGTTCTTGCCACATATGACCATCAATACTATTTATACAATGAAAACACTGTCCACAGCGCTTATGTCCCTCGAATGGCGTCTCTGATGATCTAAAACACTGTGCGTGAACTAACTTTTCTCTGATGTTAGTGCCCCGGGTGGTGACAATCAATGGTGTATCCTTAAAGGTATCATGTAGGGCTAATATATGCCAATGTCGGCGTATAGATGTAGAGATGACATTAGTAGCAACTGAATGTTTAAGTACACAAACCAACTGTGGATCTTGTTTAGAAGGCTTATATTGCAGAAGACTCTGTCTATCTGAATATTTAGCCCGTTTATAGGCTTTTTTAATCGCTGATTGTGGGTACCCTCGCTCTGAAAATCTTTTTCGAAGTAATAATGCTTGTAATTCGAAATCATCATTGGTGGAACAGATACGTTTGGCACGAAAGAACTGACTGACAGGTAAGCCACATTTAAAGGAGTAGGGGTGGTGGCTATGAAATTTCAACAAGTTATTTTTATCGGTTGGTTTCCGATACATGGTGGTCTTAAACAATCCATTTTCCAAAGAAATCAGTACATCGAGGAATGCAATGTGGGATGGTGAGCATTGCATCATGAATTTTAAATAAGCATTTTGCTGGTTTAGCCAATCAAAAAATGATGTAAGTTGTTGCTGTGTACCCCGCCATACCATCAGTATATCATCTATGTACCTAACCCATAAAGCTATTTCCTGCCACCACATAGCTTTATAAATGACATTCTCTTCGAATTTCATTACATAGATGTTTGCTGTCGTCGGTGCCAAGGGAGATCCCATAGGGATGCCATGCGTCTGTAAAAAAATGTCGGATTTAAACATAAAATAATTATGATGCAGAACTATATCTGTCAGTTGTAGTATCACACTTGTAGGTATGCGATGATGGTCTATTCGCTGTGTTAGACATTGTGAAATCATCTCAAATGCTTCAGTTTGAGGTATGTTGGTGTACAATGCAGTTATGTCTAATGTAACCAATAAATAATTATGAGATGCATCCAAGTGCATCAACTGAAGTTTTTGCAATAAATGTATTGTATCTTTGATGTAAGAATCTGCTTGCATCATATACGGTTGTAAGATTTTATCAATTAGGATGGCAGGGGCTTCCAACAAAGAATCATTTAAAGATACTATGGGACGGATCGGGGGGTTAACCAAGTTTTTGTGAATCTTTGGCAAAGAGTATATTACCGGTAACCTAGGATGTTCATTGATCAAAAATTTTTTTTCTTTCTCAGTTAAACCTGTTGCTGAATTAACAATACTCTGTAAAATAGATGATATTGTTTGAGTAGGATCTGCAGACATTTTTTGATAAAAATTAGTATCATTTAAATGTTGCAACAATGCATCCTCGTACACTGATCTGTCTTGAACCACCACTCCCCCTCCTTTATCAGCGGGTTTTATGATAAGTGATTCACTCTTCTCTAATGTTTGTAGAGCCAATCTGAGAGGAGGTGATAGATTATTCTTCCAAAAATGTCTTTGGGATTCAAAATTACTTAAATCCTGTAAAACAAGTTGTTCAAATGTTTTTATGTGCGAATCCATGGGACCCGGGGGATGCCACCTTGATTTAGGTCGAACTAATGACATGTCCTGATTGGTTCCTGTTTCAACTTGATCAAAGTATAATCGTAAATTTAATTTGCGTATAAAACGCTGTATTGAAATACGTGATTCAAAAGGTGAATGATAAGTGGTGGGTACAAAGGATAGACCATGATTTAATACCGCTACTTGTGTCTCTGTTAACACGGTCGATGACAAATTCACCACTGCTGATTCCTCTTGTATCTTGTCCTGGTATTGGGAGCCGTTTGAGGTAATTCGTGGGGAGCATTGTTGTTGTTGC
Source organism: Rhinatrema bivittatum (assembly GCF_901001135.1). NCBI lineage: Eukaryota > Metazoa > Chordata > Amphibia > Gymnophiona > Rhinatrematidae > Rhinatrema > Rhinatrema bivittatum. Next base: position 24,468,897 of record NC_042619.1, read on the forward strand.
GGTGTTTTCCTCTTGAACGCGCGTTGCTGGCTCCGCGTGAGGATAAAAAATCTTTTTGTGGTTGGTCCCGTTGTCCTGTGCTGGAATTATCCGTTTCTTCAGAGCCACTGGAATTTTCATCGGATGAAAAATTAAATCTAACTCGTCTATGATCGGTCCTATTGCCCATCCAATTATAAACATTTTCAAGTTTATAATCAGTTTGATCTCGTTGAAGTTTACCAATCTTGGATTCCTTGATGTTATTTCTAAATTTGTCTAATGCTGCTCGATGTTCTTGCAATTGTTCCTCAAATTGACTGGGTTCAATGTCAAGATTCAAATACTATGATGTGTTTTTGTATCTCGGAAGTTTAGTATGCAACACCTCATGGGGCTTTAAATTTAACAACAGCATCTCAATGGATTGTGAAATGCATTCATCAATTCACGTCATCACGTCTACAGCAACGTGTGTTTGTGATTGGTAGCTCATCTATTTGTGCGCCTGGTTTAAAAACAGAGGAGGTTTGTCGATAGCGTTTCAACATCGCTGAACGCACTCATGGCGTCTGTTTGAAGAAATAATTGATTTTCCACAGAAGGCTTTTGATTCACCGGCTATTATGCATACAGGATAACATCCCCTGAAGAAAGGTCTGTTCGCGGACCAGAAACGTGGCTATGTCGGGCTTTCAATCATCATCAGATAAGTCGGGACTTTTTCAAAATATTTTGCCAAGTCATCTGTGTTTTGATATCTTATAAAAAAAGAAGAATATAAGCATATAAGAATATCACATCGGGACATGAAGATTTAATTTGCACTGGTTGCACAGAGTTTTCTAAAAAAATCGGACGGTGGTGGTTTTGGTTAATGATTATATATACAAAATTGAGTACACCCTGGCTGGGGTTTGAAACTCATATATATGAAACCTGCCCTCCGTCTCTTTAAAAATTTTTCTCAGTTTGTAGCAGCGAGGTTGGTTTGGGTCAGACACTAGATCCGCCGACCTCCTGCATGAATAATGCCAGTTTAATGATAAGACTCACAGATTTTGAGCTATTTAATGTTCAATTATCTTATGAAAAATAAACCAAAAAAGGGGGTTTTTTGAGTGTGAATTGGATTATATAGTGTGATCCCCCCAAAAAATCGTTTTGGGTGCTCTTTTGATATTTGGTATCTCACTGTTACTGAAGTGACATCATCATTTGAATGTTTGCCCTATGATAAGTAGTAAAGGGAAAAAAATTCCAGTTCAGCCCAGAAAGCCATTTCAAAGATTACAGTCAGCCAATGGAGCATGAATATCTTATAGAGGCCCATTTGACGTTATCCGGATAAATGAAAATGTGGCCACTTATCCAGCTAAATTCTAGCTGGATAACTGTTTGTCTGGCAAATATTTGTCCAGATAAGTGAGGAGCACTCCAGGGTGGTCTAGAAGTGGTCCAGGAAAGAACCAAGTTAGCCAGATAAGTTACATTCAGTGGCACGGCTGCGCCGCTGAATGTACAACACTAGTTACGCAGATAAGTTACATTCAGTGGCACGGCTGTGTCGCTGAATGTACAACACTAGTTAGGCAGATAAGTTGCATTCAGCGGCACAGCTGCGCCGCTGAATGTACAACACTAGTTAGGCGGATAAGTTACATTCAGTGGCACAACTGCGCCGCTGAATACACAACACTAGTTAGGCGGATAAGTTACATTCAGTGGCACAACTGCGCCGCTGAATACACAACACTAGTTAGGCGGATAAGTTACATTCAGTGGCACAACTGCGCCGCTGAATACACAACACTAGTTAGGCGGATAAGTTACATTCAGTGGCACGGCTGCGCCGCTGAATGTACAACACTAGTTAGGCGGATAAGTTACATTCAGTGGCACGGCTGCGCCGCTGAATGTACAGCACTAGTTAGGCGGATAAGTTACATTCAGTGGTACGGCTGCGCCGCTGAATGTACAGCACTAGTTAGGCGGATAAGTTACATTCAGTGGCACGGCTGCGCCGCTGAATGTACAGCACTAGTTAGGCGGATAAGTTACATTCAGTGGCACAGCTGCGCCGCTGAATGTACAGCACTAGTTAGGCGGATAAGCACTAGTTAGGCGGATAAGTTACATTCAGTGGACTAAATGGTCAATTTTCTCAGTGGAAAAGGGTAAACAGTGGAGTGCCTCAGGGATCTGTACTTGGACCGGTGCTTTTCAATATATATATCAATGATCTGGAAAGGAATACGATGAGTAACGTTATCAAATTTGCAGATGATACAAAATTATTCAGAGTAGTTAAATCACAAGCAGACTGTGATACATTACAGGAGGACCTTGCAAGACTGGAAGATTGGGCATCCAAATGGCAGATGAAATTTAATGTGGACAAGTGCAAGGTGTTGCATATAGGGAAAAATAACCCTAGCTGTAGTTACACGATGTTAGGTTCCATATTAGGAGCTACCACCCAAGAAAGAGATCTAGGCGTCATAGTAGATAATACATTGAAATCGTCAGCTCAGTGTGCTGCAGCAGTCAAAAAAGCAAATAAAATGTTAGGAATTATTAGGAAGGGAATGGTTAATAAAACGGAAAATGTCATAATGCCTCTATATCGCTCCATGGTGAGACCACACCTTGAATACTGTGTACAATTCTGGTCGCCGTATCTCAAAAAAGATATAGTTGCAATGGAGAAGGTACAGAGAAGGGCAACCAAAATGATAAAGGGGATGGAACAGCTCCCCTATGAGGAAAGGCTGAAGAGGTTAGGGCTGTTCAGCTTGGAGAAGAGACGGCTGAGGGGGGATATCATAGAGGTCTTTAAGATCATGAGAGGTCTTGAACGAGTAGATGTGACTCGGTTATTTACACTTTCGAATAATAGAAGGACTAGGGGGCATTCCATGAAGTTAGCAAGTAGCACATTTAAGACTAATCGGAGAAAATTCTTTTTCACTCAACGCACAATAAATCTCTGGAATTTGTTGCCAGAGGATGTGGTTAGTGCAGTTAGTGTAGCTGGGTTCAAAAAAGGTTTGGATAAGTTCTTGGAAGAGAAGTCCATTAACTGCTATTAATCAAGTTTACTTAGGGAATAGTCACTGCTATTAATTGCATCAGTAGCATGGGATCTTCTAGGTGTTTGGGTAATTGCCAGGTTCTTGTGGCCTGGTTTGGCCTCTGTTGGAAACAGGATGCTGGGCTTGATGGACCCTTGGTCTGACCCAGCATGGCAATTTCTTATGTTCTTATGTTCTTATGTAAGTGGCACGGCTGCGCCGCTGAATGTACAGCACTAGTTAGGCGGATAAGTTACATTCAGTGGTACGGCTGCGCCGCTGAATGTACAGCACTAGTTAGGCGGATAAGTTACATTCAGTGGCACGGCTGCGCCGCTGAATGTACAGCACTAGTTAGGCGGATAAGTTACATTCAGTGGCACGGCTGCGCCGCTGAATGTACAGCACTAGTTAGGCAGATAAGTTAATCTGGCTAACTAGCAAAGCCGCACAGCAGCTGAATATGGACCTCTTAATTGATAAATGTAGGTATTCCTTGGGATTTTTTTTTTTGCAGCCTATTTCCAAAAATCACAGAACACATATTCATCAGACTTTGACATGATTTCTCAAATATATTTTGCAAAACAGAGTTTACTATATAAAAGTAGGATGTTCAGTTATGTGATTTTACAGGATTGCTCTGGGAAGGGCTGTGGTGGGGACAAAATGATAATTGAATTGAATTATATTATATATATTATATATATATATATTAATTATAGTGCAGTTAGTGTAGCTGGGTTTAAAAAAGGATTGGATAAGTTCTTGGAGGAGAAGTCCATTAACGGCTATTAATCAAGTTTACTTAGGGAATAGCCACTGCTATTAATTGCATCAGTAGCATGGGATCTTCTTAGTGTTTGGGTAATTGCCAGGTTCTTGTGGCCTGGTTTTTGGCCTCTGTTGGAAACAGGATGCTGGGCTTGATGGACCCTTGGTCTGTCCCAGCATGGCAAGTTCTTATGTTCTTATAAAAACCAGGCGGAGCCTATGAGCCTGAAAATTAATTTAGGAGGATATGCAAGGCTTCCAAATCTGTTCTGGGGGGACCCCCAGGCTCTCATGTTTTCAGGACGCTGCAATGAATAAGCCTCACGGCTCATGGGCCCTGTGTTGATTTTAAGTTTCTTCAGCTGTTGCTGCTGCCACTGCAGAAAGATCTTCAGCACTGCAGCCCCAGGAGATTAGGAGGAAGGAGAGGCAGAAAGAAGGAGAGGGGAGGGAGCTGCCAGGTGTAAAGAGAGGAGTCAAGAAGGGACTGCTCTGTTCGGTAGATTGGGGGAGGGCAAAAAGAGAGGGTGGGTTACTGCTGCCAGGCAGGGAGTGGGTGAGGGCGAAAGGAGTGTGCAAAACAAGTAGTGAGTGGGGGAGAAAGAAAGACCTAGGGCAAGTGGTAGGGGGAGATGGCAGAGGACTCAGGGCACAGAGTGGAGTGGGGGGGGATGCAGAGCGAGGAGTATGAGAAATAAGAGGATTCAGGGACAGAATGGAGTCAGGGCAGGGGGGGGGGGATACAGGGGAAGAGAAAGGACTTGCTGGACATGAGGGGAGCTTTACTGGAGCTGCCACCACTATAAGGACAGCTGGGTCTCTGCTGCTACAGGAGAAAGCGATGTGTCAGGGCAGACACTGGGAAGTGAAAGGGGAGGGGGGGGGGGGGGGGGACCCAGTTCTGGGCATAGGGTGACTGCTGAAGTTGATGGTGCACCAGAATAAATTTGCTGTTGCCATGTGACTCAACTAAAAAAAACTATGCAGACACAATTATACTTGCAATTTAGTGCATTACAACCCAACATGAAAAAAATATACACTCAAGTTCTGGTGACATCTCAGCCAAAAGACCCCCTCCACTGCTAAACATTTTGTGAAGTAACACAAGCTCCTGCAAAAAAAAGAGATGTCTAGAACCTTGCCATACCATGCACTCATAGCACGGACTCTGAGGACTCAAATAACAGCAACCTCATGAAAAAACAGCAATGCAAATACTACACCAAGCCCTAGCACCTTAATACACCACCACCTACTTGGGTAACAGAACAAGCTGGATTGCAACAAATCCCTTCAGAGAAACTACACACTAGCAGGAATACTGCACCTCAGTCACACACAGGCAGAACCACAGACCGACCCTTACCTAGTACAGAAAAAAAGGAACTACAAGTTAGAAACAGAAACATACAGACAAAACCAAAATAGAAAGCCTGAGAAACTGGCAAAATACAAACATATAAGAAATGCACATTTATTTTATTTATTTATTTATTTATTTTATATACCGACGTTCGATCGAGATATCACATCGGTTTCCAGATAACTAAAAGAATAGGGTAGTAACAGCCCTATTTTACATTATAACATTGTAATAAATATAATAAATTATAACATTGTAATAAAATATAACGAATTATAACAGAAATAACAGGATTACATGGAACATTTGATATAGTATATAACATATGTACATAAATGACTTGTTGATGAGGATATTTTAAGGTTAAGGTTGGCAAGGAGGGTTGAAAGGGGGGAGGGGGGGGATAGGTGGGAGGAAGGTGGTGCAAGGGAGGGAAGATGGTGATGCGAGATGCTTGTTTAGGGGGCGTGGTGTGTTGGAGTTGCAATTGGGCAGGTTACGTGTCAGGTGGGAAAGCTTTTAGGAACAGCCATGTTTTGAGGTGTTTTTTGAAGACTTGCAATGAAGGTTCATTTCTGAGACAGGTGGGGAGGGAGTTCCATAAGGTAGGGCCCGCTATTGTTATGGCTCGTTTGCGGGTTGCGTTGAGGTGCGCAGATTTGAGATTGGGGACGGCTAGGAGGCCAGTGTTGGTGGATCTGAGGGTTCTTTGTGTGGGGTAAGGATGTATTGCGTTGTTTAGCCAGTTCATATTGTTGTTGTTTATTTTTTTGTGCATGAGGGTGAGGGTTTTATACTGGATTCTTTGTGTGATGGGTAGCCAGTGGAGTTCTTTGAGTGTGGGTGTGATGTGGGAGGATTTTTTGTTGTTAGAGATGATTCTGGCGGCAGCGTTCTGTAGCACTTGGAGGGGTTTGATGTGGATTTCTGGTAGGCCAAGGAGGAGGGAGTTGCAGTAGTCAAGTTTTGCGAAGATAATTGATTGAAGGACTGTTCGGAAATCGTGCTCTTGGAGAAGGGGTTTGAGTTTTTTTAGTGTCTGGAGTTTGAAGAATCCATCCTTGATTGTATTGGAGATGTGTCGTTTAAAGTTGAGTTGGCTGTCGATTGTTACGCCTAGGTTTCTTGTGGACGGCGTGGGTGAGATTTGTGGCACTCCCGGGTTGGTTGAGCTTCCTGGGTGGTCGGAGGGGGTGCACTTGAGTGGATGAGAGGGACGGTCATCGTGGATGTGAATGATTTCTGTTTTGGCTTGGTTGAGGCATAGTGATAATTGAGATAGCAAGTGGGATAGATTTGAGCTGAGTTTGTTCCATTTTTCCATGGTTAGTTGGATGGACTTGTTTATGGGGAGTAATATTTGTATGTCGTCTGCATAGATGAAGTAGGTGAGGTTTGCCTCTGAAAGGTATTTGCATAGTGGGATGAGGTAAATGTTAAATAGGGTTGAGGATAGTGAAGAACCTTGTGGGACTCCATGAGTGAGGGGCACTTGAGAGGATTCAGATGAGTTCGTCTTGACGATATAGGATCTGTTTGAGAGGTAGGAGTTGAACCATTTGATTGTGGTGTCTTGGAGACCAATTTCTTTAAGTCTGGTGAGGAGAGTTCTGTGATTGATGGTGTCAAAGGCGGCGGATATATCAAGAAGTATCAGGAGGAAAGATTTGCCTTTGTCGCGGCCTCTGAGGATGGTATCAGTGAGAGAGAGGAGGAGGGTTTCAGTGCTGAAGAAGATGGCATATTCTAATCACTAAATACTCAAAATAATGTTTTTTGGGGGGTTTTTTTTACCTTTGTTGTCTGATCATTTTATTTTTCTAATCTGTTGTTCCCAGGACCTTTTTTCCACTTTCCCTTTGTCAGTCTTTTCCTAATTCCTTCTTCAGGGTCATTCTTCTCTGTTTCTTGTCTCTCCTTCTCTCTTCTTTCCTTCCTCCCACACACACAGGCTCATGCTTTCTCTCACAGCCTCCCTTACACACACAAGCTGCCATTCTTATGCGCGCGCACACACACACACAGGCTCATGCTTTCTCTCACAGCCTCCCTTACACACACACACACAGGCTCATGCTTTCTCTCACAGCCTCCCTTACACACACACACACAGGCTCATGCTTTCTCTCACAGCCTCCCTTACACACACACACACACACACACACAGGCTCATGCTTTCTCTCACAACCTCCCTTACACACACAAGCTCCCATTCTTATGTGCGCGCACACACACAGGATCCCATTCTTACACACCCACACAATACCCAGGCTCCCATTCTCTAAACACACCCCCATCCACCCAAACTCAGGCTCCCATTCTCATAAGCACGCATGCAGAACCAGGCCTCATCCTCAAACCCCTTCTTCTGATGCCAGGGAGATGGGCTCCCATGGCACCCTTGCATCTTGGGTGTAAAAGGGGTACCCAAAGTTAATACATTTAAAAATAAATCATACCTGAGTCCCAAGGAAACTGAGGAGGATCCCGAGGAGGAAGGGGCCTGAAACAGCTGAGCAAGTGACAGCTTCGCGCGAGGCTCCCGAGGACTGCCAGAACCTAGAGACCCAGTAGCCTGGCGCAGCGGTGGCAGTAGTAAGCTGTGCTTGAGAGACAAAAGTGGGCCTTTAGGAAAGGGCCCTGTGCAGGTAAACGCCCGGAGGAAGAGGAAGGCCGCGAAGAAGGAAAAGAGAGCGTGGTTGGAGCAAGAAGGAGCAGGCCGATGAAGGGGAGTGAGTAGCGGCAGAGAGCACGACGTGAGGAGGCACGCGACGTCATCGAACGTGGCCCGCCTGTGTTCCTCGCGTCGGGGATTTTTCATGGCCCCGACGCCATTTCCAGCTCATTTTCCCTTTATTTTTTTTTAAACCGCGCTTGCCGCCTCCCAGCAGCTGCCCTGGCCTGATTGCTGCTCACAGCACCGCACCCGGGCATAGCCGGAGGGCAGGGACTGCTGGGGGGCCTGACGGCGCTTTCCTTGCGGGCCCCTCCTCCCCGCTTCGTTCCGACGCCTGCCGGTATCGCGGCTCTGGTCACCCCTTGCTGCCAAGGCCCTTCCCGCTCTGCGTCGCATCGGGCCCGGCATCGCAACTGAGAGCCGCCGTTCCTGTCTCCTTCCCCTGCCGCGATCGAGCGCCTTGGGGGAGGTTCGGCTTCTCCGGACGTGGCCTGGTGCTGGCGCCGGCTTCCTCCCCTTCGTCGGCCTGCTCCTTGCTCCCATCGTGGCCTTGTATCGCGGATCGGGGGGGGGGGGGGGGAGGGTGGCATTTTAGTTGGTGGTGCCTGTGCACGCTATGCCCTTGTATCTACCCTGGGCACAGTAAAAGCTGGTTCCCGTCTCTGAGGAAAAGTATGGAACATGAGAGAGAGGACTTCAGCAGGGAGAGGTGGACGTCTGATGAGAGGCGCCAAATCCCTTGCAGCAGCTCCGTCCATTGTTCATTGGTTAGCCAGCTAAGATGGCATATACTGTATATTGTGTGAATGGATTTCTGCAGCCTTATCATACTCTACTACTAGGGCAGGCTTGGGTAATTTCATCCCTCGAGGGCCACCAACTGGTTGGGTTTTCCCTAATGAATATGCATGAGGCATATTTGCATACAACTGAGGTAGTGTGCATGCGTATTCATCGGAGAGATCTTGACTAGTTGGTGGCTTTGGAGGATTCCAATTCCCTACCCCTGCTCTAGGGTGATGTGAGATGAATCTCCTTAAACAGAGAAGGCTTGGCCATTAAATTGTTATACTGCTGCACTGAATATATTTTTCCAGCTGCAAAAGGTGTTAAACTATCTAGCAGCCTTACAGCTTTCTTTTTTGAGGCACGAACCTAAGGCACACGTAAGATTTCAAGGTTTCTCTGTTGTCTCAGGAACCCCAAGTGAATACTACCCTTAGCAACTCCCAGAAATCAACGGAAGGGCCCTTTACTTCCTCCTCCTGCTGCCTTCCAGGACCAAAGGTCATATGCTAATGAGAATCCAATCCCCTTAAAGGTACAGGCACCTGTCCACACGATTTGAAAGTGAGCAAGACCTGGAGACATCTTTACTGCAAAACCAAGGGGGTTCCCATTCAGCTCTATGTCTGCAGGGAGTGGCTGAGCCAGTGCTCATTTTGTAATCCTGCACGTTGTTTAATAAGAGAGATGGACTCCTGCCTGGCTATTAGCACTGCTTCTTTATTATAATTTATTTATGTTCCACTTTTTGGCACTTTCAAAGTGGGTTGCTTTCACAATCTAAGGGGGTGATGCATCAAGCTGCGTTAGTGCTTTAATGCGCGTTACATCCCGATAAACACAATATTTTGCATCTCCCCGCCCAGATAACCTCCCCTATTAAAGATACATTTGCATGCGATTTGCATGCATGAATAATGCAAATGCAGACAAAAGAGGTCATTACTAGTCAATCTGATGGAAATATTTTATTGCAGCTGACCGAAAAGGTGGTCGCTCATGACGAAATAACAACACCTGTTTGAGCCACAGGACCCTAATGCGGGTCCTGAGGCTTTCACCGCACATTTAAAACAACAGGAAAAAAAATCACGGCAAACAGAGAGGTTGAGCAGGGAATCGCTACTGACTTCTGTCTTAACCTGGGGCCCCAGTCAAGGTGGTCCCGACTCCCCCAAAATGTAAATAAAAAATAAAGAACCGTGTGGTGATGGCCCCAGCCCACCCTTCCTCCCTCCCCAAAGCTAAAACATTAAATGTGACACCGGCTCCCTGCTGCCATACCCATCCCCCCCACCCCCCAAGTAACAGAGACCCCCCGATAGTCCACACCCCCACCCCTCAAGTGACAGAGACCCCCCGATAGTCCACACCCCCACCCCTCAAGTGACAGAGGCCCCACCCTCCAAATAAGAGAGAACCCCCAATAGTCCATACCTCCCTTCCCCCACCCCAAGTGTCGGCAATGGCCTCCTGATTGTTGAAAAAAAAAAGATCTCAAGCCCCAGTCCCCCAAAAGGAAAAAAAATTGTGTCCTGGCCCACACCCCCTTCCCACTTTCCCACTCTCTCACTCTCCCCTCACCCCTGACCCCTCCCACACCCCACCATACCTAAACTTGGATCTCACGTGGGGGCCAGGTGCATCCTCGCACCCGGCCCGGTCAGCACCCGACTGGACTGAGTGCATAGGTGCCCCAACACAGGATCCGTTTTTAGGTATGGGGCGTGCGGAAGGGGGGGGGGGGTGTCAAGGTGGGGGCCGGGACACTACTGTTTTCAGGGTGAGGGTGGGAAGGGGGGTGGTGTTGGGCCTGGGACCTTTTCTTTTTTTTTTTTTTTTTTTTTTAATTGGGGGACTGTCGTTGACACTTGGGGGCTAAGGGGAGGGGGATATAGACTTTCAGGGGTGGGGGAGGGGGGTATGGACTAGCAGGGAAAGATCTCTGTCACTTTAGCCTCTCTTGCCTCAGGTACAAGCTCACCCCTAGATGCATGGGGTGGGGGGGGGGGGCTATTGATGTGATAATGGGGTCCCTTGGACAGGTCCTTGGTGAGGCCTCACCTGGAGTACTGTATTCAATTCTGGAGACTGAATCTCAAAGGAGACAGAGACAGGATGGAGGCGGTCCAGACGACCAAAAGGGTGAATGGTCTTCATCAAATGACTTATGAGGAGAGATTGAAGAATCTAAATATGTACACCCTGGAGGAGAGGAGGAGCAGAGGTGATATGATACAGACTTTCAGATAATTGAAAGGTTTTAATGATCCAAAGACAGCGACAAACCTTTTCCGTAGGAAAAAAATCAGCAGAACCAGGGGTCACAATTTGAAGCTCCAGGGAGGAAGACTCAGAACCAATGTAAGGAAGTATTTCTTCACGGAGAGGGTGGTGGATGCCTGGAATGCCCTTCCGGAAGAAGTGGTGAAGACCAGATCTGTGAAGTAATTCAAAGGGGCGTGGGATAAACACTGTGGATCCATAAAGTCTAGAGGACGTGAATGAAGAGTGGGTGGCTCGCGGGAATGACGGCTACTGCCTAGAGATAATACCCTTATTCAATAAACATACATACGGCTAATGTGATTCCAACATTGCTCTAAGCTTCAACGGCAAGAGGAAACGTGGAAAAAGATTTGCATTCACAAAAAAAAGCGGGGAGTAGCTTGCTTGTTACGGCGGTTACTACCCCAAACCAAATAAGCCTGGTACTCCACTTTCAATGCATATCCAGCATAGCTCTCTGCTTCAACGGCAGGGGAGAAAGTCAGATACTTCACTTTCAATGCATATACAGCAAAGCTCTCTGCTTCAATGGCAGGGGGGAATGAAGAAAAGTGGATCTATATACAGATAACAACCAACAAGGTCTGAATTAAATAGTCTAGGTAAACAAATAAGCATGGGTGTAGCTTGCTTATTGCGGCGGTTACTACCCCTAACTAATTAAGCTAGATATTTCACTCAGATGCAGCTCCATCACTGCTCTCTACATTAATGGTGGGGGTGGAAGGGAAATAGAATCAAAAGGTTACTAAGAGCCAAGAGTAACAGATAAGTATGAGAAAAAAAAAAAAAGCAGAACTTGCTGGGCAGACTGGATGGGCCGTTTGGTCTTCTTCTGCCGTCATTTCTATGTTTCTATGTTCCCCCCCCCCCCTTAAAAAAGCATTATGGCACATTCTTTTGTTTCGCGGCCAAACACCATGGCCGGTGAGGGGGGATGGACTATTAGGGGGATCTCTGTCACTTGGAGGATATGGCAGCGGGGAGCCGGGGCCACATTTTATGATTGAGCTTTCTGGAGGGGAGAAGCAGGTGACTGGCTCATCGCTGTGCGGTTCTTTATTTACATTTTGGGGGAGTTGGAGGCCGCCTCAACTGGCAGGCCCTGGGTTGAGACAGGGGTCAGCACCGACCCCTGCTCTACTTCCCTGTTTGCACCTGACTTTTTTTTCAGGGGGGTGGGGTGAGGCCAATGGCCCTTTAAGGTGATGGCAGTTCTGTGAGGTCGGGGGCCGCTCGCCACATTCTTTTGTCCCATGGTGTTTTGGCCACGAGACAAAAGAATGTTCCCTAATGCTTTTTTTTTTGGGGGGGGGGGGGGGAAGGGGCCCCATTATCACATCAATAGCCCCCCCCCTCCACCCCAGGCATCTAGGGGCAAGTATGTACCTGAGGCAAGAGAGGCTAAAGTGACTTGCCCAAGGTCACAAGGAGCAGCAATGGGAGTTGACCCTTCAGTTTCCCTGGTTCGCAGCCTCCTGCTCTAACCACTAGGCTGCTCCTCCATACTAGAACCTGATCTCTTAGGCCACTGAAAAGAGAAAGCTGACAGCAAATCTGGTGCTGGATTAACCAAAGAGGCCACACACCACCAGTGTGGCTCTGAAACCAAAGTATACTTTGATGGAGACAAAAATCAAGTACAGCGGTACAAAAAACCAGAAGAAAATCCAGCCGGTAGAGTTTCAGCAGTGTATCGCACAAAATGCAGATTCTCATGCAGCTTGCTTAGAAAATGCAGGAAAACCTGGACTTCCCTTAGTTCCAGCAGGCCTCCGGTTCCCTTGCAAACCTACTTTAGAGCCGCTCAGACAATGCAGAAGTACCTGGCTGGGGCAGCAGATTCCTGAACAAGTTTCCTACACCCGATGACTGGGATAGTAACCTTCCTGGTCCACTGGCTTCCTCTGAGTCCCTCCTGGAACCCAATACCAACCAGTAGAGAAGGCAAACTCATTTCCCCCAAAGGGAAAGGAAGGCAAACTGCCCATCCTTCTCCAGGAGCCTGAAGAGCCAGAGCCCTTGCTGCTTCTCCCTAGCTACTCTGGTTGACAGAGTCACTTATCTTCATCGACAAGCAGGACTGAATTAGCCATTTATTTTATTTATTTATTTATTTGTTATTTTTATTATACCGAGTTTCATGATAGGAATCACATCAACCCGGTTTACAATTAACAATGTGAGTAAAGGCAGAGAGTAACAAAGTAAAGAACATTTCCCAATACAAGAACAAATATAGTATGAAACTTAACAAATATTATAACAATATTTTGGATGTGAGAAAGTTACAAAAAACATGGAAAAATAACTTGGATATGAAAGGAGAAGAATTGTAGAACGACTATAAGCATTTTAACCAGCTGTATCAATTAATAAATATGTATAATATTATAAAATGTAGATGTGTAGCAAAATGATTAGATAAGATATTGTTGTGAAGTATAATAAAATGTTGCTGTGACTGCGTGTGAAGTTAGTGGGATTTTTTTTTTTTTTTTTTTACAGTTCCTAACTTTTGTGTTTATGCTGATGATGAGTGGGGAATTTAATCCAGATCTGGGAAAGCTTTTTTAAAAAGCCAAGTTTTTAGTCTTTTCCTAAAAGTTGGAGCGCATGGTTCTTGTCTTAAGTCCGGTGGGATGGAGTTCCAAAGGATTGGACCTGCTGATGAGAGAGCTCTTGAGCTGTAGGATTTATGATGGTAGGTTTTGGCATGTGGAACCTGTAGTGATTCTTTGTAGTGTTCCCTGATGGGTCTGTCTGATGTGTGTTTTTTAAAAGGGATTTGTAGGTCCAGTTGAGTGTGTTGATGGATGTTCTTGTAGATAATCATGATGGTTTTATACATAATTCTGAAGTGGATCGGTAACCAATGAAGGTCTTTGAGGATGGGGGAGATGTGGTCGATTTTCCTGGAGTTTGTGAGGATTCTGGCTGCTGTGTTCTGTACCATTTGTAGAGGCTTGGTGTAGGAAGCTGGGAGGCCTAGTAGAAGAGAATTGCAATAATCTAGTTTGGAGAAGATTATTGCTTGCAGGATTGATCTAAAGTCATGCGCATGGAAAAGTGGCTTTATTCTTTTCAGGATATGTAATTTGTGGAAGCAGTCTTTGGTAGTTCTGTTGATGAATGGTTTGAGGCTAAGATGATTATCTAAGAAGGCTCCTAGATCTCTTACATGGGTGGTTTGTAGGAGTGTTGGAGGCTTTGAAAGTGTATTGTTGTTTTCAGGTGCTATAAGGAGATATGTGGGTGATGTCATTTCACGGCACCAAGCAAAGCCTTCTCTCTAAGCTCGTAGAGCTTTTCGCTCTACTGAGCATGTGCAGGAATTCCTGTGCAGGCAGTGCCTTGTGAGCCCCCTTAGTTGATTTTAGAGCTAAGCCTAGCTGGGTAGTTGACTCTCCAGGGAGGCAGGCAATTATTTAGCATGGCTAATTCATCCTGCTGTCTACAAAGAACACCATTTACAGTAAGCAAACTTGCTTTCTCCGTTAACGAGCAGGGCTGAATTAGCAATGAAATGTGGGGAGTCTCCAGGGGCGGATTGGCCTATCGGGGGATCTAGCTTCCCCTGGTGGGCCGGTCGCTCCCATCATGTAATTTTTTTTTTTTTAAAACTTCCTGGCCAAAGACAAGAAGAGGGTCTGCTGGCGCTGTGGCCCGAAGAGAAACCTGCGGGCAGGGCCAGGGAAGCACTAGGCCTGGGGCACCGTGAGCAGTAGTATCCCGAGGGGAGCCAATGCCCCCGGGTGCAGGAAGGCTCATGCGGCGCTGCGACAGGCAGATCGGCAGGGCCGTGGTGAGGCTCATGTTACCACGGCCCGAAGAAAAAGATCACGTTTAAACGCGCTGATGCTCCTCCTCCTCCTTCCTGCCTGTGCGGCCCCGGAACTAAATGTTGCCGGAGCCGTGTGGGCAGGAAGGAGGAGGAGCATCAGCGCGTGCAGAAGAGGAGCAGCACTTACGGGCCGCCGCGAATCCCAAGTCACAACGGCCCGAGAAGAGGAAGAGGCCCGGTAGCAGGGCCGCTGCGGCCCGAGAAGATCAGGGCCGCTGCAGAGCCCATCCTGCGGTGACCCGCGAAGAGGAGGCCCAGAGGTGAGAGAGAGGCTGAGGGTCTGTAGAGTGTGTGTGTGTGTATGAGATGAGTTGAGAGATTGTGTGTGAGAGTGAGGACCTGAATGTTTGCAGAGACAGCATGTGAGAGCCTCTGTGTGTGTGAGAGAGACAGCATATGCCAGTGAGAGCCTGTGCTTGAGCAAGACAGTATGTGGGAGTGAGAGAGAGCCTGTGTTTGTGAGACTCAGACAGCATGTGACAGCGAGAGCCTGTGTGTGTGTGAGAGAGAGAAATGCATGTGAGAATGAGAACCTAACTGTGTGTTTGAGGGAAGAAGATGGAAAGAAAAGAAACAGAAAAAAAGACAATATAGAAGGAATTGGCAAAAAAAATAAGAAAGGGAAGGTGGAAAAAAAAAGCCTGTGACCAACCAATTAGAAAACTAAGATCAGACAGCAAAGGTAAAAAAAATAAATAAATTACTTTTTAGTGATTGGCACATGTAATCTTTGGGAATGTGCAAGAATAGCACTTTCTCTATGCGGATCTCACAATGTACGAGATCAGCATGGAGGAAGTGGAAGCCCACGGGGCCTGCACAGAGGAGGCAGCAGAATGGCTTCAGTGTCAGTAGCAGCAATCGGCGCCTCCCCAATAGCCATGTGGCAGCAGTGACAGTGGCAGCAGAGGAATGAGAGAGGCTCCGAGGTTGCTGGCAAAAGAGAGCGGGGTCCGCCTTTAGTGTGTGCATGTGCATGAATGGGACTCTGCCTGGGGGTGTATGTGTGTGAATGCATGGGTGCCTGCCTGGGGATCTGTGTGTGTGAGAATGCATGGGTGCCTGCCTGGGGGATGGGGAGGGAGTGGTGTGAAAATGAATGGGAGCCTGCCTGGAGGTCAGTGAGTGTGTGAGAGAATGACTGGGAGCTTGCCTGGGTGTGTGTGTATGTGAGGGAGCCAGTGAGAGTGAGAGCATGAGTGTGTATGAGAAAATCCAAGGGAGTAAGAGTTTGTGTGTGGAGGGGGAGAGAGTGTCTTAGAGCCTGAGAGTGGGTCAGTGTCAGTGGGAGCGAGAGTTTATGGTGGATATAAGAGCATGAATGTGTATGTATGTGACAGTGTATGTGTGAGAGAGATTGGACATGTGAGTATGTGTGAGAGAGAGGATAACCTTCTAATCCTCGACAATATCAGGGTGACTGGAAATCAAGAGCTCCCACAGAAGGGGACAGCAGGGGCTTTTTAAAATCCTTATTAGTTTTATGTTCAATATTTTTATTGAGTGATACAAATGCAACAAAACTGTCAATACCACAACATGGTAGCCACCCAAGATGCTCATAGTGAAAGATACAAACGCCCAGATAGGCAGGAACCATAACAAACACTCCAACATTTTTCCGGATGTGAATTACCCCCCCCCACCCCCACCACCCCGCTCAAGTCCTATCGCCTTGGTAAAGAAAGTCCGGGAATGTCCCCGCCGACAGTCATCCATTCAGCACCAAGCTACGAGCCCTGTGGGGTAAACGTTGCAAATATAGGTCCCAAGTGTGTAGAAAAAGACGGCGTTGTTTCAGTGAAGAGTGGGAGGCCAAATTCTCAAACTGCATGAGACGATGCAGATGGAGCCGCCATGTCCAGAAAGAGGGTCCCTTCTCGTCGCGCCAAAGTATGAGAATGACCTTTTTACCCACGAGACCAGCTTTCTTTAGAAGAAGTCGAGGACCTTCTCTGGAACACAAATGATGGGTTACACAATGAAAGAGCCACAAATAAGGGGAAAAAGGAAGACGTACACCTAGTAACAACTCCAAATAAACTTGGATTTGTCGCCAATATCGTTGCACCCGGGGACACACCCAAAACACATGAGTAAGAGTCCCCTTCGCCTTCCCACAGCGTATGCACAAATCAGTCTCCCGAAGCCCAGCTTTATATGCAATCTGTGGCGATATGAACGCCCGTCGCAGAAATTTCAAATGCATCTCCCGAAAGTACATGTTACTCGTGCAGGGCAAAACCCCTCTAACACTACTAGCAAAAATGCGGGGCGTTAGCTGAAAAGACCCATCCCTGTTCCAGCGTTCAACAGAGATTGTGTACGGGTCCCTCGGCGAGACCTTAGTTAGTTGTTTGTAATACCGGGACAATGAAGGTTCCAAGGGTGCATCCAACAGCAAAGAACCATTCAGCTTAGTAAAGGCAGCCAAATGCGTTTCAGGGCGCCCCAAAGATTGAATATAGTGGCGTAATTGTAGGTAACCAAAATGGTGGGTCCCCGGTAGTTCATACAGCTCTTGTAGGCGGTCGTAGGGAATGTACCCCCCCTCCGTGTCCAACACATGGCCTAGATATAGTACTCCCCTCTCCCCCCAAGTGGCAAAATATGTAGTGGTGGAGCCAGGAGAGAAATCCGGGTTGCCTCTCAAAGGGGTCAAATAAACACATTGCTGAGGGACCGCCAACAACCGGGTGAGGTAAGCCCAAGTCCTCCGCAACGGTCGTATCAGGGGGTGCTGGGCCAAACCCGGAGGCAACGCAGCTCCGCGCGCCATAAGCACGTATCCCAGAGCCAGGGGACTAGTAAAAGTGGTTTCCGCCACCATATTAACAAAGGGAGATTTCCCCAGGAACCAACCTCTAATCAAGCGCAAGTTCACCGCCCACCCATAGCGGTTAAGATGTGGGATCCCCATTCCCCCTGCGGACCAAGGTTGCTTTAACCATCTCAGGGGTATTCTGGCCTTTTTCCCTCTCCAGATAAAACTGCATAAGAGGGAGTCTACACGAGTAAGATCACCAAGCCGCAGGAGCACCGGATAATTTTGTAACACATATAGCCACTTGGGCAGAATCACCATCTTAAACAATGCTATGCGGCCCGCCACGGAAAGGGGCAAATTCCGCCAGGAGGTCAGCTTCTCCTGTGTGTGCCGTACCAAAGGGTGGATATTGAGGGAATAAAGCGTAGACAAATCTGTCGCGATATGAATGCCCAGATATTTAAGTGAGTCCCCCGCCCACTTCAGGGGGAATACTCCCTCCCAACGATCCCGTAGGGAGGCCGGAAAGGCCAGAGCCTCCGATTTATCCCAATTAATACGCATACCGGACAGTGCGGAGTAATGACCATAAATATCAAGCAGGGTATCCAACGATCTGCGAGGAGATGTTAAAAACAGCAGAACGTCATCAGCAAAGGCTGCGTACTTAAAGATCTCCCGGTGGTGCCCACTGCTAAACTGTATACCCCGGATACGGACACTGGACTGGATTGCTAACAAAAAGGGCTCCAGGGTCAGCAAAAACAACAAGGGAGACAGTGGGCAGCCCTGTCTGGTACCCCGTTCAACTAGAAAGGGCTCTGTCAACTCACCATTAACCAGGAGGCGGGCCTCCGGCGTGTGATATAATAGTTCCACAGCCTGAGAAAAAAATCCACTAATCCCGACAAGGCGTAAAATGTGGAACATAAACCCCCATTCCACCCTGTCGAATGCTTTTTCAGCATCCAAACTGATGACCAGGTAAGGATCATTCACTCTGGTACAAAGAGCCATGGCCGTCAAGACCTGCCGAATATTTCTAAGGGAGTACCTCTGCTTAACAAAGCCCACCTGGCCCGGCTGGATAAGCGAAGGCAGGACATTACCCAAGCGGTCCGCCAGGACTTTGGCCAGTATTTTATGATCCACATTCAGCAGAGATATGGGACGATAAGATTCCGGCCGCAATGGATCCCTACCGGGCTTAGGTATCAGAGTGACAAAAGCTTGATTCCCATGGGCTGGAAACTGACCGCGAGCGATAAGGGAATTGTAAACAGCAGGCAGAATCCCCGAAAGTGAATCTGTCAGACATTTATAGAACTCCGCACTGTAACCATCGGGGCCCGGGGCCTTCAGGCGGGGCAGATTCCGGATCACACGGGACACCTCCTCCTCCGTGATGGGACCATTTAAGTAGCGACTATACTCTAGAGTCAAAGAGGGGATGTTAATCAGATCCCCAAAGGCCTCCCATCTGGTCTCGTCCCATCCCTCTGATTGATACAAAGAGGAGTAATACTCATGGAAAACCCGTTTAATACTCTCCTGATCGGTGACCAACCCCCCCTGGGTATGCATAGCTGGTATGTGGCGGGACCCCCTGGCCGATTGTACTAAATTAGCCATCATCTTGCCTGACTTCTGGCCAAATTGAAATAATTTATATTGATGGTACAGCAGACTCTTCTTGGCCCTCTGATGGATTACAGTGTTTATGGCCGTTTGCAAGGCAAGATACTGCTCCCTACTGTCTCTGGAAGGGCGCCTCACCAAATCCCGTTTTGCCCGCCGAAGATCAAGGGTGAGCCGGAGAAGCTGCTGGTCTAAGGATTTCCTCCTATGTGCCACATAGGAAATGATTTCCCCCCGAAGCACCACCTTAGCCGTATTCCAGAACAATATAGGGTTATCCTTATGCTGGGCATTAGAAACTGTGAATTCCGTCCATTTATCTTTCAAATGAGAGTGGAAGGAGGTGTCCTCCGCCAGATAATACGGATATCGCCAGCGGAATGACCCAGGGCCCCCAGTGGTGTGCGCCAGGGCGAGCCAAATAGGTGCATGGTCTGATATAAGCACATCGTCAATCCCCGCCTCGACCACCCCTGAAAGGCCCCGGCCACTCATTAGGAAATAATCTAGACGAGCATGCGAGCCATGGGCCCGCGAGATATGCGTAAAATCTCTCTCGAAAGGATGTAGAATCCGCCAAACATCTATAAGATGCAGCGAATCTTCCAGGAGTTGGATCCCTTTACTAGCCCCGCCCGGGCCTTTAGCCGTCGTTTCCCTATCCTGAGCCGGGTCCTTAACTGCATTAAAGTCACCCCCCAGGATTATCAGCTCATCCAGATAGGGCAGTAAATGGGCCTGGAGATCATAAAAAAAGGAGGCTCGATACACATTGGGCGCATAGATGTTACAGAGAATAATCGGAGCTTGATGATACACCCCCTCCAGAATAAGAAAACGGCCCTCAGGGTCCTTCACCTCCCTCACTATCGTGACGGGTGCAGATTTCCGGAAAAGAATCGCCACACCTGCAGAGTGTGAAGTCCCCGAGGCATAGCGTACGTCCCCCACCCATCGCTGCCGCAATTTGTCGTGTTCCACGTCAGTGAGATGTGTTTCTTGTAGAAACACAATGTCTGCACATCTTTTATTCAAAGCCTGCAAGATTTTGGACCTCTTGATTGGTGAGTTAATGCCCCCCACATTCCACGAATAAAAGGTACACTTATGAGAACTCATGGAGGCTCAAATAGCCTGGTGTCAGCAATAAGCGAAATGAACATTTGCAGAGGGCTGGGCCTCCCAGCTGGACCCAGCCCCCGGATACAAAACTTGTCACACAGAAACATCCCGACAGCCACAAGAACAAAAAGAACTGAGCAAGGCAATAAGCACTGAACCCTGCTTTCCCACCCCCCCACACCCCACCATTGGCCCTCCCCCACCCCCCCTCCCAACTTACTCTCCCCCCTCAGTCCCCCTATTTCCCCCCGTACTAACCCCTTCAGCCTGCCCACCATCAAGTGGCGCGCAGAGATCACGCTGACACATCGCCCACTCCCCCCCCCCCCCCCCCACATCCACTCAACCCACATAGTCCACCACATGTGTAGTGGAATGTAAAACTTTTCTAAACAGCAAACCACCAAGACAATAAACATGAGGAACAAAGGTAACACTCAAGAAGAGCCCCATGGCGGAGCAAAACATAAGCAAGCACGGGGCTACGGTGCCAGGGCGAAGCACTGTCAAAGCCGGATCCAAAACCACCCGGCCTGGCACCCCAGTCCCCTCACACAAAAGTTAGTGGCCCACCCAAGACTGTATCCAAGCAAGGTCAGAGGCCCCCCACGGAGTACGGCTCCGGGTGACTACTGATAGCCGTACCCAAAAAGGGAAAAAGTAGAGAAAAAAAGAAAAAAAGGGGACCTCAAAAGAGAGTCCCGAGTCTCCAGTCCAAAGATCCGGCCGCGTCGCCTCTCGAGTATCAGGGGCAGCACGGGAACGAGCCAGCTAGAGGAGCGCCACAGGCCACACAAAACACCCCCATGAAGCCCTCACGCGTCTTCCGCCGCCGGTGCCGGTAGGGTTTGTAGAAAGGCCTTCACAGCGGCCGCCTCAGTGAACCACTGGACCCCCTGAGCCGTAGGCACCCGCAGCCGGGCCGGAAACACCAGCGCCGCGCGAATGCCCCGTTGATAAAGCTGCGAACAATATGGCGCCATGGCCCGGCGCTGCTGGGACACAGTTTGTGAAAAATCTTGAAAAATGAGTATCGGAGTATTTTCATAAACTGGCTTCGCCCCCTGTTGCACTGCTCTAATAATCGCCGCCTTTTGGGAGTAATTCAGGAGCTTCGCAATCACGACCCGCGGCTTAGCAGAGTCATCTCGCTTGGGGCCGAGTCGATGCGCCCTCTCCACCCGGAGCGCACCGGAAAGCCCAGATAGCTTTAAAGCGGTGGGTAGCCAACCTTCCAAAAATGCGGGGAGTTGGAAATCAGAGAGACGCTCCGGTAAGCCCACCAAACGGATATTGGCCCGACGCGAGCGGTTTTCTAAATCGTCTAATTTTGACGCTTGCCTTTCTAGCGCCCGTTGTAAATTAATAATGTCCGCCTGGGCCACTCCGAGGCCATCTTGGGTGGAGGAGACCCGCGCTTCCAGCTCCCCGAACCGCCGATCAATGGCTGTCAAGCCGGCGGACACATCCTGCAGCTTCTCCGATATTTTTTGAAGCTCCGGGTTTATGGCAGCCCGAATCGCCGCCGTCAGATCCGCCGCAGTAATTAGGGGCATCACGCCGGAGTCCGGTGGGGAGGCGGGTTCATCTAAAATCGAGTCTGGCGGTCGGGCCTTCTCTTTCTCCTTACTTGGCTCCTTGTCCTTCCTTCCCGTGCGCGTCGCCATCATCCCCAAAGGGTCCGTAGAATCGACCACTGTTATTTAACGAAGGCTGGGCTCTTTGGTGGTAATTTTGTCCCGTGGATGCGGGGGGATTCTGAGGGCCTAGGCGCAGAGACAAGAGCCTACATCTGCTCTCGCCAAGGTGTCACGTGATCTCCCTTATTAGTTTTAATTATTGAACATTATTTGATGTCTGCTCTTTTTGAAATATTTTATTGGTGTTATATACAAATTTTTTAAAATTTCCCTGAGTTAAATTATTGCAGGTTCTATTCATCAGCAGTTTTGAAATATATATTTTTAGTATGATTTTCCTATTGTGATGTTTTATAGTTCTTGATTTTATTGTTTGATGTTTTATGAGGAATGATGGTATTTTTTGTTTTTCCATTGCTGCATTACATACAGTCTAACTTGTTGTGATTTCCACTTCAGTTTGTCTGTGCATTTCTGTGTATATTTTATGGTCCCTTTATTCTGTATTTGGTGACTCAGCAAATTGTATGTGTAATTGGGTATCCATGGGCCAGTATGGAGAAAAATCCCCCGGGCCACTATTTTCCCACAATCCGCCCCTGGGAGTCTCAATCTGACGGCTGCAATGGAGTGTTTACTGAGTAAGCATCCTGGACCCCACTATCAAGAGTAGACTACTGAGTGAACAGGATATGCAAAACTGCTTGTCCAAATTTACTGTTACGTTTTGATATATTGTCTAAGATTGCTATATTGTTTTCACTGTAAACTGATGTGATGTGCAAACGAATGTCGCTATATAAAAATTAATACATAAAAAAATAAATATTGGTTCTTCAGAAAAGATCTAATTGCTATATTTATAATTATTGTGATCTGTTAAATACTGAGCATATGTATGTTTTGTAGCTTGTAACGACTTGATCTGTGGTTTTTAAATTTATCTTGCAAGATTTATTAATAGTTAGACTGCTGGATAAACAAAAGATGATGAGTGAATAGAGCCAAGAAGATGAATTCTGTGCACGTGAAATAGTTAACAGGCATTCCTTTTTTCTGAAAAAGGTTTGAATCGTGTGCATTATTTATACCTTTGAAGTATTTGAATGCCTCTATTGTATCCCCTTCCCTCTCAGAGGAGAAGGAGAGAGGGGATGTGATATATTTAGATCAATACATTTTATTTCATAGACTTTGGTGCCTGAACAGTGCCTTGTAACCGGTTATACTGTGTGCTTCAGCCACCCTGTGTGGCAGGCACTAATGGTCCAGGTCATGTGTTCTGAGCAGGCTCCTCAGTGTGTGTTGAATAAGTGAGTCCGCTTAACAGCTGTCCATTAGGATATCAGCCCAGAGGATCCATCTCCCTATAAAGGCCTTAATGCGGTATCTTGAAAGTGATGCAATGGCAATTAGAAATTTAGAATCACTCGGATCTGAGCAAATGAATTACCGGTAAGCGTCAGGAAGTAAAGTGTCAGACGTTTAAAGCGCCATCCGTACATTGTGCTTGAGTAGTTTGAATCTGACACCTGTTGAAGAGCCAACAGTAACTACTCTTTCTGCTAACCTATGGATTGCAGTGTGTGTATTTAATGTTTGTGAATAAAGCAAGACAATCTGCATTAAGAATACAGCGCTCTGCTTGACGAAACTATACCAATGCAAGGACTTGACATGCAGGGGGATAGGCTGGGAGCATCTTTAGGTTCACTCAGGAGTAGTTCCGAAGGGGCTGGAGACAGGCAGATGTGGATCCTGTTCCACAAAATTGTAAGTAAGGAGGAGGCTGGGAACTATAGCCCACTTGGTCTGGATTCAGTGGTGAACAAATTAATGGAATCACTGCCAAAACAGAGCATAGTGCGTTTTCTGGAATCCAGTGGACGTGAAGATCCGAGGCAGCATGGTTTTACCAGAGACAGGTCCTGTCAGATGAATCTGATCAATTTCTTTGATCGGATGAGCAGAGAGTTGGATCAGGGGAGAGCGCTAGACGTAGTGTACTTGGAATTCCGTAAGGTTTCTGACATGGATCTGCATAGTTAATTTATCAATAGCTTGATATGGGCTCTAAAGTGACTGAGTAGTTAGAAACTGGTTGAGTGAGAGGCGAGAAAGGGTAGCGGCAACGGAATTCACTCTGAGAAGGGGGGCATTACTAGCGGTGTGCCACAGGGACCGGTTCTTGGACCAGTTCATTTCAATAGTTTTGTAAGCAACATCGCGGAAGAATGGATGGTCAGGAGGGTTTTGTCTGTTTTTTGCTGATGATACCAAAATCTGCAACAGGGTAGATAGCCAAGATGGTGTGGAAAACATGAGGAGGGATCAGGCAAAGCTCGAGGAATGGTCTAGGGTCTGGCAATTAAGATTTAACGCTAAAAATGCAGAATTTTGTATTTAGGATGCAAAAAACCAAGAGGGAGGTACAGAGCATGAAATGAAATTCTTCTAAGCACAAAAGAAGAGGCGGATTTGGAGATGGTCTGATGATCTTAAGGTATCTAAACAGATGGATGAGCGATGGCAAAAGCCAGAAAGCTGCTTGGCTGCATGGGGAGAGGAATGGTCAGCAGAAAAAGGGAGGTGATATTGCCCCTGTATAAGGTCCCTGGTGAGACCTCACTTGGAATACTGGGTACAGTTCTGGAGACCGCACCTTTAAAAGGATATAAGCAGGATGGAGTCGGTATAGAGGGGGCTACTAAAATGGTCTGTGGTCTTCATTCTAAAGCATATGGGGATAGACTTAAAGATCTGAACATGTGGGGCCATATGAACAAATTACACCAATTCTATATTCTCTCTATTGGCTTCCAGTGCTTTGGAGAATTGTATATAAGGTCTTGATGATCATATATAGACTGCGTAATACTGTGTCGACATCCCGAATAGCATCACTTCCGCGTATTTATACACCAGCGGGTGCCTTAAGATCTGCAAACAAAGGTTTGGTGGAGGTTCCATCCCCTTGTCTGGGTCACCTTGTTAAGACGAGATCGTTTTCAATGTCCCGATGAATTGCCTGTAACATCTAATACGATCGTATTTCGTAAGGCCTTAAAATCCTGGCTTTTTAATCAGGCATGCAAGAACATCATTTAGTATTATGTAGGTTCCTATATTAAGAACTCCTGTGTTTGAAAGCTACCACTAATAGCATAGTCCAACCTGATATGTTCTGTCTTTCCCTTGGTATGCTCTTCATTTTGTATTGTTTTGTTCTATAATATTGTTCATTTTTTTTAAAAAGGCCCAATTTTTAAAGTTATCTGGGGAAGTCCCTTAGCTAGATATAACTTATCCAGCTCGGTTACAAGGGATATATTGTGACACAGCTTTGCCACTGAATATCCATGTAGAAGTCACTACTTAGCCAGATAAGGTATATCTGGCCAAGTTAGACCTGGTCTATGGCTGGTCTTACTTATCCTATTAATTTAAGTATCACAATCCCAATCAGCCAACTGCCCGCCCACAATGTATTTGGCTATTCAGATAGCAGGATGAGTGACTTATCTGGGTGTGTAGCGGCCACCGAACAAAGCTGGATATTCAGTGGCTGCTACATAACTGGATAAGTCCTACTTATCTGGCTGTCTAGCACTAAACGCACTTTGAATATCTAGCGCCTTATGTTCTGATTATGCATTTTTTTTACTGTAAGCCACCATATGCCTTGGAGAGCTGTCATTGATACATTTTTTTAAAATCCATAAATAAATATGTACCCTAGAAGAAAGATGAGATAGGGGAGATATGAAAGAGCCATTTAAATACCTCCAAGGTATCAATGTACAGGAGGGCAAGGAGGCTCTGGAATGAGGGGGACACGGGATAAAGGTGAAAGAGGGTAGACTGAGGAGTAATCTAAAGAAATATTTCTCTACATAGAGTGAGGAGGATGCATGGAGCGGCCTCCCAGTGGAGGTGGTGGAGACAAGGACAGTTTCTGACTTCCAGAAAGCATGGGATAAACACGAGATCGCTGAGGGCGTGATAGGAACTGTAAAACTGAATTAGTTGGGTGTGGATCGGCAGACTGGATGGGCCGTGTGGTTTTGTTTTTTTTTTTTTCCTGCCATCGCATTTCTATGTTTCTATTCTATTGTCAATAGGCGCACCAGGCCAGCGACTAGGGTGGCAGAAATCGGGGGGGAGGGGCGGATGGCAGGCTGCCTGAAGCATTGCCGTCTTCCAGCTGTGCTCAGTCTCATCAGAGAGCAGCACTCTGCTTCCTGGTCCAGATGCAGGGAACAGGAAGGGAGGGGGTGAGCCTGGAGCAGACGGAGCAAAAGGGGATCAGTTTTGGGAGGTTAGGAGAGGCTGAGTGGGGGATCATTTGGTGGTGAGGAGCGAGGCTGGGAGATGAGAGGGATGTGTGTGTGTGTGTGAGAGAGAGAAGGGGACGATGTTAGTGTGTGTGAGAGCGCTCAGGGATTGCTGCTAGATGTGTGCCAGATTGGGTGGGGAAGCAGAACCAAAGATTGGTAGGCAGACCTCCCTGAACCTTCCCTCCCTTGATTTTGATTCTGTTTCCCAGACTGTGGAAACTCCTCTCTTCCTATCGTTCACTTCTTCCAGTTCATGGAATCCTTCCTCCAACCCCCCTAATCCCAGACCCTCCCTCCTCTCATCCCCCTCCAACCTCTTTCTCCCTGCTCTCATCCATCCTAATCCTCCCTTTCTTATCGTTCCCATCTTCCTTAATTATTCCCAGCTCCTCTCCGCCCCCCCTCTCTCCATCCCCAGTTCTCTCTTCTCACTCTCCTCTCACCAGTCTCCAGCTCTTCCTTTCCTTTGCCCCCTCTATGGTCCTCTCCCCCACTCATTGTCCTCTCTCCCTTCCCTGAGATCTCCTCCCTGTACTGATACTTGAGATTGCTTTTCTTCATGTAATAAAATCTAAATACATTCTATAGACCCAAGCAAGTTTGGAAAACTTATGTTTATAACGTAATATAAAAGATGGAAACGTTTGTCAATGCACTTCAGAGTTTTCTAATCCCTGCTGTGGACACGTATGGATCTGTGCCTCCGATCTTCTCCCCGCTGCCTGACCTGGGTGGAAAAAAACCTAAATCTGTCACCAAGAGGGGGGAGAGCTGTCCTAGCAGAAAGCAGAGTTCACAAGGACCAATTCCAGATCTCATGAACCGACTGCGTAACCAGACTCCTTAGCCCGGCAGGAAATTCCCTGGCTAGAGGGACTCCGCCTGCCCTATTTTGGTGGCCCTTCTCTGGACTGCCTCTCTTCTGTCCATATCCCTTCAGAGGTGTGGCCTGAGGCCTCCATAATATTCCAGATGTGGTCTCACCAGCCGCTTGTGCAGGGGCCTTATCTCCTCCTCCTTTCTCCTGGTTCTGCCTCTCCTTACGTACCCTCTGGCTCTGGGCACCGCGGCGCCTTGTTGCACTCTTTCACTACCTTGAGATCATCGGATTATGATTACCCCCCCAAGATCTCTTTCCTGATCAGTTCACATCATTTTATTCCCCCTCCATCACTTTCTGTTTCCCGCAGGCCGGAGGTGAAGGAACTCGTGAGACCTCCAGTTGTACGGGTTGGCAGAAAAAAATAACAAACAAACTTATTCAGAAAAATCATTTTTTGAAAAGGAAATGTGGTTTTCTGTGTTCATTCACTAAACTCTCAAAGTCTTTATTCACCAGAAAATCCTAAATCGGTCGATTGAAAAGAATAATAAAGATCTCATGTCACAGGTGATAAAGTCTGCTGCCTTGATGTCCAAGGGGGGGTCTTTGAATGACCCATGGGTTTTATATTTTTAGCTTAGCTCTAACAATGAAATTCCCTGGTTGTATTCGGTGGAGTTGTTATGACAAGATTATGATGACATCCTGTGATGTCATCTAAGAGGGCCCTGGTGGTTACTGTAAGGTGCAGAGATGGAGCCACTCTGCCGGCCCTCCTGCAATGGGAGGCTCAGACAGTCTGCCCCCTAGTGGATGAGCAGGGAAGGATCAGGAGCTCCTCTACCTCTCGGTCACAGTGTGCGTGTGTGTGTGTGTGAGTGTGTGTATGTTTGTGCATGTGTGTATCCATGTGTGTGTGTGAGTGTGTGTGCATGTGTGTGTGTGTGTGTGTGTTTGTGCATGTGAGTGTGTGTGGGTGTTTGTGCATGTGTGTGTATGTGTGTGTGTGCGTGTGTGTGTCTGTGTTTGTGCATGTGTGTGTATGTTTGTGTTTGTATATGTGTGTGTGTGTGTGTTTGTGCATGTGTGTGTGTGCGTTTGTGTTTGTATATGTGTGTGTGTGTGTTTGTGCATGTGTGTATGTGTTTGTATATGTGTGTTTGTGTGTGTTTGTGTGTTTGTGTTTGTATATGTGTGTGCGTGTGTTTGTGCATATGTGTGTGTGTGTGTGTGTGTTTGTATTTGTTGTGCGGGCTTTCCTGCCTTACTCATTTCTCATCTCTGAGTGACTGCAACAGGACAAATCTGGACAGGACAGGACGGGATGGGGTGTAGCATACAGGAGACCTGAGGCGAATTAATTGAAGCTTTAATGAGAAAGAATTACCAATACCCACCAAGATACCTGACCCAATAACAAATTACTTTTGAAGACCAGAACCAAAGTTTATTTGCTGCAAAAGAAAAAAAAAAGGCTGTTGGAACTGAGGGAGCACTGATTTGACAGGGCAGGCTTTGACCCCTCTGACCAGCTGCCCCTGTTCCCATCCCATTTATTTTCTTTATTATTATTATTTTGAGATGGACCAGTATCTAAGCTGCAAGGATTGTGAAGCAGATATCCTCCCATTCTCCTGTCATGCAATGTGCTCTGTGGCGGGCATTAAGAGAGCTGCATTTTATCCGGCGGTAATCTGTGTGACATTCCCTTATTGTCTGGCTGTCCAGTCTGAATTATCTGGAATGTAAACCGATTGCCTGCCATTTCTAAATTCAGGGGAAGGTGAATTCTTGGCTGCCTTGCCTTGTCTTTCTCCTCGTAGCCCTGGCTTCCCTCTCTCGCCCTCCCCCGCCCCCTCCCCCTCCCCCGCCTGCATGCATGCACAAAGAATGAGTGTATTTAAGCATGGGATCCGAGAGACCCCCATTCATCATGCTAACAGACATGCTGGCTCAGCAGTCTCCTGGGATTAGCACTTACTCTTCTTTCAAAAGCCTGCGGTTAATAATTCATACAAAGATGGGAGCAGAATACTAGCAGGTTGTAATAGGTGGGTTTCATTTCCGTCCCTATTATGTTCAGAAAGTGGTGCGATATTCACGATGTCACGGGAGTAGGGGCAAGGGGGTGGGTGAGGGTGGGAGGGTGGTATTGAGGCTTCGCCTTGAACGTTTATTGTTAATTAAACCACTGTTTTGGAAAATATGTCAAGATGGAAATCATATTAACTGGAACACATACCCAGAGGCATTTGTGTTCTACTGGAAATACGAATATGTATTGTATAAGTTCCTGATTTAAAATCTGTTAATACCCAAATAGAATGTTTGCTTTGATTTCAAGCAGTCGGAGTGGCTGCAACACGAAGTATTAACCCCTCAGAGCATCCTAATTCACGGGCTGAGCTCTTTGAAATGCTTGTATCTTTGCTTAGGTTATTAAAAATATCCAGAAGGAATCTGAAATAGCAACAGCCCCCTGTTGTTAGGGTTGGGGATATGCAGAGTCAAAAACATTCATTTTGGATCATTCATTCGTTTTGTAGGTCAGAGTCATTTGTCAGGTTTGTCTCAAATGAAAAAGTTTCATTTGTTCATGTCATTTCGTTTTGTCATTTTACATTGAAGTCAATGGGGAAAGCAAATCCAAAGGCCCTATAACTTCAGTGTAAAAGAAAAAAAAACTGGCTAGGGCCAGGTCCCATCACCGAGGCACCGGTACAGATCCAGGCCTGAGGCCTGAAGGCTGGATCCTGTCATTAAGGCCTAGGCATGAGGCCAGCTCCTGTCAACAGGGCCCAGGCTTAGGCTCAGGTCTGATGCCAGGGCTCAGTCCAGGCCCAACGCCAGGTTCCATCGCCTAGGCCCAAGGCTGGGTCCCGTCACTGTGGCAAGGCCCAAGACTGAGTTCCATTGTTGAAACCCAGGCCTAGACCCAGGCTCCGGCCTTAGTGACAGAACCTGGCCTTCGGCTACAGCCTTGCATCAGGCTAAGGCCTAGGCCTGGTCCCACCAGAGGCCTGGCTTTATTTTAATTATCTGACTACAGAAATACCCCAAAAAAAATGGTTAAGTATTTTCATTGGAGGCTATTTTTGATTTTTGTAATAAACTGAAAATGGCTTGATTTTTCACATTTTACTCATTTGTTTAACACAAATGCATATCCCTGGTTATGGCACTTACCATTATTCAATGCCTTGCCTGGGCTAAAGGCCCTTTGCTTTATTCCTGGGCTCTGCTTCTTCAGACAATGCATTGACAGGCAGTTAAAGGGGCTCCTGATCCTTTCTCTTACTGCTTCTGGAGATCTCTCTCTTAACACCTGGAATCTGAGTCACTTTTTACAGCAACTCATTAGTGCTTCCACAATCACACTTCTGCTATCTTTCTTTGCACGTATTCAGAGAATCTCCTCTCGGGTCTCTCTCCTGCTCCTGTCCTCAGACTTAATATCCTCTACAGCACTACAGGGGTTTTTGTTTTGTTTTTTTAACCACACTTAATCTCCTCCTCAGTCTGTGCCTCCCTGTCTTACTGGGGAAATCAACAAAATGGGATTTCCCAATCTCTACATTTAACCTGGTAGAGGTTAAGTACCTTGTTGTAAGGTTATTTATTTTATTTACATTCTGCTTTTTGTGGCACTTCAAAGTGGATTACATTCAAGTACTAGTAGCTATTTCCCTATCCCCAGAGGGCTTACAATCTAAGGGAGTCATTTATTGAGTGCAATAAGCCTCTATCACATGCAATATCATGCAAATTAGGGGCCTAAGTTTGCACCTGAGGGTAAAGCAACTTGCCCAAGGTCACAAGGAGCAACAGCAGGACTTGAACTCTGGTCTCCTGGTTTATAGCCCACTGGCTCTAACCACTAGGCTACTCCTCATGGGCCTTAGATTATCCCAGTCCATTCAAAGGTACTACAACCTGCAAAGATCCCAGATTTCCTAAGGAAAAGATACCCTTAGTGACTTGGATTAAAGTCAGACCATCTTTAGACACGGTGACAGAGGGATAGTGGTAACAATTTTGTATTCCTGCACATAAACAGAAGGGGAGAATTGTTGGAACATCTTTCCAGGAGTCTGGACAATAACAGGAAATACCAAGCAACATTACATTTTAATGATTGTCAGGGTGGTAAGATTTATGGATTTGTTTATTTTAGTATAGAAAAATCCCCAGTTCACCTCAGGGTAGTGATAGAATTAGAAGCTTATTATAAGAATTAGACCGGTTTATTAGATTTGACTCCGGGGTGAAATCAAGAGTGGAATGTGGGGCGAATTCCTTAAATTTAATATTCATAAATAATTAATGACCAATTCGTGTGCTAGGCTTCCTTTGATATAAGCTAATTTAAATACATTTAGTATGAATTTTATAACTGACATTTGTAATTTAAATACAATTTTAGTAGCTCAAGGACCTTTAGAATACTAATCCTCCTTCACCCCATGATATCAACATCAAGGGGGGCTGGGTTCCCTGATCGTCATCCCCCCCATGCCCCTCTGACACCGTGATTAAAATATCCTGTGTGGCGGCTCGTATCCCGACGCCGATAGGAAGTGTCCTCAGCAGCCCCCGCATCCACAGAGCAGGGGCTTCTAGGCCTCTTGATGTTGGGGGTCAGGAGAGGTAATGAGATCCCCCAGGCTAACCGGCCCATTCGCTTTGGGACGGCTAACACGGGAGATTTTGGGATGCAATGTATACATGGGCGAAAGGGCCTTGCTCCACGTGATGTGCGCTATTTACCTGCACAGCATTCAATGTGGTGCATTGCGCGCCAAGTCAAATGCCGGTGTGCACACTAAACATTTTTTTTTAGCACGCGTTTTAGTGTAGAGGCCCCAAAATAGCTGCCTAGAGCATGGGACGGAGCGGCATTACCAGTATTTTAATAAATAAAGAAATAAAACGACGCTACTGTCATGCAATAAGTGGGATAGAGGTGACTACTAATGTGTGCAAGGCTTCTGTTTCTGCTAATCCTTTTCAGAAAGTGCCTCCCTGTGCAAAAAAAACATAGCTAGGGGAGAATTCTTGGTTCTTCTTGCTTCTGGTTTCCCAGGGTGGTTTCAAGAAATAAGAACCTGGACCTCTCCAGCTGCAGGGTCACCTTTTGGTCCGAATGAGCATTCGTGGTTTTTACTGTAGGAAGAATGTACCTGAACAGAAAGGGCTTAGGCGTTAGGCGCCCCGCCCACGGCCGTCCCACGCACGGGCCTGCTCACCTTCATGGTTCCACAGCGGGTCCCGGGAAGACCTCCCTCGTGGTAGTTGCCAGTCCTGCCAGGCCCCCGGCGTCCTGCGGCGGCGGTCGCCGGCCCTTCCACTGCGCGCCAGGCCTCACGCCGAGGTTCGGCGTCCTCTGCCATGTTAGCCACGCCCCTACGCGCGTGCGCGCGGACTGCTCGGACTCATGTAGGGCCTCTACACACCCTGATTGGTCCCTCGATATAAGGAAGTTCCCGTCCATGCTTCCTTGCCTTGGCGATCGGGTCGGTTTGCTCTAAGATTGCCTCCGCGTTTGTTCCTGCTCTTGCCTGCTCCTAGTCTCGTTCCAGGATCCTTCTGTTCCAGTTCTGTTCCTGACTCGTTCCTGCATCCTAGTTCCTGCGTCCTGCTTGTTCCTGTGTTTGTTTGTCTGTCTGACTGCCTCAGACTGTCCTACTGGTACTGACCTCAGCTTGCTCCTGACCTGCCTGCCTGAAGACCTCAGCCTGCCTTTGACCTTGTCTGACCTCCGGTACCTGACCTCTGCCCTACTGACCATTCCTCGGACTGACCTCTGGATCTTGACCTTTGCCTGCCTGACCTCGTCTCCAGATTCTGGCTCTGTTCCTTGCCTTGTCATCACCAGCTCTGTTCTTGTTCTCCTTTGTTCCAACCAGCCTCCAGCTTCGAACCCGTTCGCTCTCCCCCTGTGTCCGTGGGCACGTCGGACATTCATTCTCTCAGGAGACCCTGCGAGGCCCACCTAAGTCCAAGCGGCCCGGGTCCCTACGGCTCCTCCCGGGGGGACCTCGGGCTTCCAGTGGTGAAGCTCTTCACAGGCTCTGTCTCCTCCAGTGCTCCGCCCCCTGGGGGCAGTCACCTCCTGTTCCCTTTCAGGAGACCTTCCTTCACTGTCCCAGGACAAGGGTCCACCCCCGAGCGCAACATTAGGGGGGGGGTCAGTTACTATGCCACGATAGTTTAACACTGAAGGGGATAAATACCGCAGGAGGGGGGAGGGGATGTTCCCGCAGGATCTTTTCCCCTCCCATGAAAAAACAACGCGTCGGCTTCCTCGCGATATTTATTTTTCTCGTGAAAAAACTTCACGAGGAAAAGTATCGCCGGGAAGAGGAAATCTTGGGAGGGGGACCCCCCTTTTGTCATCTTAAAAGGCCACCAGCAGCCCAAAATATGCCCCCCCACACACACACACACAAACACTGTATAAAATCCCCCCGTGGGGACCCCCCCCAACCAACCTTCCCCACCGCCCATCAAAGTGGCCTGGCAGGGGGGAGAAAATAAAGAAAACTCGCAATGCCCCGCCCCCTTCCTGAACCCCTCCTCCCTGTCCAAACCTTCCGGGGGGGGGGGGGGGAGAGTTTGGAACCCAGGATGACCACCTTTTGAAAGGGGAGCGTCAAACCAACTTCAACTCCTTGGCAGTCCAAAATTCAATACCCAGCCCTTTGTCTATGATTTACTACCTCTGCCTACATTAGGCTCTGTATCATGTAATTTTATGTACTTTTATGTTATGAACCCCATATATTTATTTCCAAGTTACTTCTACCTGTTCCTTGTAAGACATTTACTTGTCACTGTTATTGTTCAGAATGTAAACCGAATTGATCAGTAATTCTGTTATTGGAAAGTCGGTATAGAAAAGTTCTAAATAAAATAAAAAAATAAAATGTCACCGTGCAACTTTTTCTTTCTTTTTTTTTTTTTTACTTTTGCCCCTTCTGGTCCCCCTGTAGAGGTGGTGGGGGGGGGGGGGGGTGTTTAACCCAGACTCCTGGGGGAGGTCTTTTCCACATGGGGAGGGGGGGGGGTTCACTTTAGGGCCACGGCTGGCTCTTTACATTTCACGTCCCACTGCTGCCACTGAAAAATTTGCTACCACTACTCCTGAGTTGCGGCAAACGTTTTTACCAAGTGGCACGGCTGGCGTTATTTTTGGCCAGCTGTGTTATTTGATTTGCATGGACTGCTTTGCCTACATTTGAATATGTTCTACATGCAAAGCGGCTCATTTCAATACAGGGCAGGGTTTTGGCCAAAATATGCAATAATCGCCGTGATAAGTGTATATTGCATGATAAACAGCATTCTCTGCGCGTTATTCCCTTACCCCTTAGTCTCCCATGTAAAAAGGAGCAGCTGGAAACTCTGATAATACCCTCATCAGGTTTTCCCAGGCCACAAAATTCAATGTCCTTGTTGGTTGCTGTCTGAATCTAATTCCCCCCTGCCATTAAAGCAGAGAGCAATGATGGCGTTGCATCAACAGTAGGAAGGCTTAGTGGTTAAGGGAGGTAACCGCCACACCAGCAAGTGTCCTGAATGAAAGCAGAAGGAAAGGGTCAGAAAATCAGCTAACATTTCAACTCAAGCTACCCCCATGCGCTCTTTTCCTCATGTCCATCCTTTTAGTCTTTAGGGATCCACAGTGTTTATCCCACGCCCCTCTGAAATCTTTCACCATTCTGGTTTTCACTACCTCCTCCGGAAGGGCATTCCCAGGCATCCACCACCCTCGCCGTGAAGAAATATTTCCTGACCGTTGGTCCTTTTCTGCCGTCATTTCTATGTTTCTGTGTTTCTATGTTTCTCTGAAGCTATCCCGAGCAACGCTGAGATGTGGAATGATTTTCCCGCTCACAGCCTTATTGATGCTACCCGTTCTTTTAATAAATTAAATTCCCAAATTCGCTCTTGTTGTATATATTTGTCTTGATCACGTTATAAACTCTACAGAGCAGGGCCTGTCTTTGATGTGCATTTGTATAGTGCTACATATGTTGAGTAGCGCTATAGAAGTGATGAGCAATGGGGAGATTAGTAGCAGTCCTCAGGACAAGTTTGATGGAAAGGAAGTTTGCTGAAGAGCTTTGCGGAGAAATAGACCTGAAGATGAGAGGAGTAGGAAAGGCACGTGTTAGCGAAGGGGGCAGGTAAGTTAAATGAGAGAGGGTTTGAGTAACAGGAGGCTCTGGGAAACAGAAGTGCATTTAGAGGGGTAAGGAGCGTGGGCAGTGGAGCATGAGAACAAGCAGAAATGATGCTAGAAATCGTAGAGCGGAACTAAAAAGTCAGCTAGGTCAGATGCAGAGGGAGTGTTTACAGAAAGAAGAGGGGTAGTGATGGAGTTCATTGAATGAAACAGCTACCTAACGGGCCGAAACAGTAAAAACGCGGGAGAGCAGGCAAGCGCCTGCTCTTCCAGCGCGCGCACAGGCCACTCTCCTGAGCGCGCGATTCAGTATTTTAATTTATTAAAATTAGGCCCAGTGGTAAAAAGAGGCGCTAGGGACACTACTGCGTCCCTAGTGCCTCTTTTTTGATGGAAGTGGCGGCTGTCAGCGGGTTTGACAGCCGACGCTCAATTTTGCCGGCATCGGTTCTCGAGCCCGCTGACAGCCACGGACTCGGAAACCGGACGCCAGCAAAATTGAGCGTCCGGTTTTCGACCCGCCAGCCACGGGCCCATTTTAAATTTTTTTATTTTTTACTTTTTTAAACTTTCGGGACCTCCGACTTAATATCGCCATGATATTAAGTCGGAGGGTGCACAGAAAAGCAGTTTTTACTGCTTTTCTGTGCACTTTCCCGGTGCCCGGAGAAATTAGCGCCTACCTTTGGGTAGGCGCTAATTTCTGAAAGCAAAATATGCTGCTTGGTTTTGGACGCGCTATTACCCCTTACTGAATAAGG
Organism: Rhinatrema bivittatum; assembly: GCF_901001135.1. Lineage (NCBI taxonomy): Eukaryota > Metazoa > Chordata > Amphibia > Gymnophiona > Rhinatrematidae > Rhinatrema > Rhinatrema bivittatum. The sequence goes on from NC_042619.1 coordinate 24,504,962, forward strand.
GGTAAAGCTAGCACATCCAAAATGCGCATCCAAATGCCGGCTAACAGTGTGCTCCGGCCTGTAAGGTTGTTAGCATGGGAATGGAGGAGAGATGAGGAGACAATTTCTTAACAATAAATAATTCATGTGTGAAACTAAACCCAAGCGTTTTCTGTGCCATGGAGTTGCTGATAGTGGGTAACTTTCTCCAGGCGTGTCGAGAGGCTCTTGGGTCCTTACGCATGACTGAGAATACTTTGAGGGGCCTCGTTACCAAAATGCGCTTACACACATTGTCACACGTTGATAGGCATCGTCAGTAAATAAGCCCCACTGAGACCAATGGGGATGTATTTACTAACGACGCGCGTGGTCACGTTGGCACGTGTTTCAATAAACAGGGCCTCTAAGAGAGGAATTAAAGGGTGTCCAACAGGGATTCTTCCAGTAAATGTGCAACTAAGACACCCTGATGCAATCTTGCGGGTCATAATGGGGTAATTTTGGGACTACTTGGATAGCTTGCAGGTTGATGAGTAGGCCTGCAAGCTAACTTTCAAAGGGAAACACCCTGTGGAGTTTGCCTTTGAAAATTTGGGGCCAACAAACACAGTGGATACAAAAATACTATAGACATATAGTTAGTTTGAAAGTTTGGGTTTTTTTTTTCTTACTTTGTTGTGAAAGGGAAGGATCAAGCCCTTTAAAGAAAATGCCCAGGCTATGGAATCCTGGTGTGTGAGTAAATGTAAAGGAGAGACCTTACTTATGGTAAAGTGCTGAAGTTTAAGAAACATATTAAAACCAAGAATTTATGTTGGTTTTAGAGGCCCAGGCCTAGGCTAGGCTTAGTCCTGAGGCCTAGACCTAGAGGCCTGGGAGCAGGCCTTCCAGCATCTTTATTTCCTTATCCAGCGACTAAAAATGACGCCCTCCGACAGTAGTGATGCCACTGCAGTGCCTTCCTCCAGGGTGAATGGTGCTGTTTTTGTTATAAGGCCATATAAATGATGTCATTGCAATGCATTATCAAGGAGGAGGACATCATTTTTAAACACTGGATCAAGAAAAGACTCTGGAAGGCCTGCTTTCAAGTTTCTGGGCCTAGGCCATGAACCTAGGCATAGCATGAACCTGGGCCTAGCCTATGTCCAGGCCCCGGTGGGGCTTGGCCTTGGCCTAGGCCTCAGCAACAGTACCTGGCCTCATCTGAACCCTAGAGCTGAACCCGAGCCAAAATCGAACCCATGCCTAGACTTTGGGCCTAGGCCTCTGTGATTGTACCTGGCCTTGGCAACCGGGACATGGTCTCGGCTGGGCCCAGACATTGTAATCAGGCCTAGGTCCAGACCCAGGCTTTGGCAATTTAACCCAGCCTTGGCTAGGCCCTGGCATCAAACCTGGGCCTAGGCCTTGGCAACTAGGATTCTAAGCCTTGGCTTAGGCCCAGGCCTGGTTCTCAACAATGAGACCTAGCCTTGGCTGGATCCCAGCATCTGGCCCAGGCCTAGGCTTCAGTGACCAGACATTGCCTTGGGCCAAGCCCTGAAGATTAGACTAAGCTGAAGCCTGGTTCCACCATAGGCCCATTTTTTTTTTTTCACAGGAATACGAAAATTCCTGAAAATTGATGATTGGCACTATTGCTCACAAGTTTCAAACTTGTGCTTATTCAGTTCCTTTTTGTGTCTGTTACCCAGGGATTAATTTAAGGCAAAACAACCCATAAGGGATTCTGCCAGTTTTTTCCTGTGACCCAAGAAAGTGGAGCAAAACCAGCACCTTAAATCAATTCTGTCTGCCCCGCAGAAATAGAACACAGAGCCGGTGATGGCACAGATCATGTATGCCCCCCTACCTGGCCCTTTAAGGAAGCAGAGCAGAACAGAGAATGTTGGAGCTGAATTACCTGTGAGATGGGGGCAGCTGCCTGGCCTTGATATTTGTGGGATTTCCCAGCACAATTGAGGAGGCTGTGAGGGAGAACGGCCAAGGTCAAAGAAACACAGAGTGAATTCCCGTCAGTCCCACTGCTTCTGCCACCACTGGGCGTGTTGGCTTCCTGCTTATTAATCTGACATCCCAGGCCCCGATGCCTCTGCTGCTGGTGACCACACTGGTGGGGGGGGAAAACGGCCAAGAGAGTGTGTGAGTAAATAAGGTGAGGCAAGAGAATGAGTAAGGGTAGAGTGAGGGGAAAACAAGTGAGTGAGGAGATATGGGAGGGCAAAATAGTGAGTGAAGTGATTAGAGGGACTGTGGGTTGTGTGTGTCGGGGGGGGGGGGGGGGGAGTCAGGGGATCAAAGGTGCCACAGGGCATGAGTGAGGAGATTGGAGGGACTATGAGGTGTCAATGAAATGATCAGAATAGGGAGGTAGTCTATGAGTGGGGCAAGAAGAGGGGGTAGGGACCGACTGAGGGAAGGGGGATTGGATAGGAGGGGGTGTGGTGGGGAAGGGGAGAGAAATGAGTGAGGAGGCAAAGAGCAGGTCACACTTTTGAATTCCAGGCCTCATCACCCCCTGTCCGAGGAGACTGAGGAGAGAGCAGGCAGTGCTCGCCAGTCTGCTCCTAGCCCCCCAAGGCAGACGAGAGCCAGTTCATTCTGGCTTGAGGAGGAGACCCATGCCTTACTGGCCGAGGAGGAGAGTTGTTGGAGAGGGTAACTTTCTGGGGAGAGGAGAGGCTCAAGGACCAGCAGGGATTGGGGGTGAGACTTGGGGGGGGGGGGGCTTTAGGACCACTGGGAGAGGGAATGAGGATCATTGGGGGATTCATGGGGGTCTGGGGACAGATGGATAACACCAAGTTCATTTAAACCATCTAAACGTATTACTGCCATAGAAATTCAGTGATCGACTATGCAAAAAAAAAAAAAAAAAAAAGGACTTTGAATCTGAACAGGCTATCATGGCCAGCTGCATCTTGTTGTATTCTTATGCACGTCGATTAAATTATATTTTGGATGCCTTTGGTATTACTGAGTAATTACCATCTAGATTCCTTTTATTGCTGATGGCGTAATGATGGTTTATGTCTTCCAGGAAAATGTAATTGTATTTACTTTTCAGCCCAGCCATTTCCTCCTGCTCCTTTTGGGCTTCCAGTTCAATCAGTACCAGCCTCCACCACCACAAGCCTTCGTTAACAACTACCCACTTACTTTGCCTGCTGACCACAACAACATAATCCTGAGCCGGGGGGAGAACAGGCCACGGCTCCTTTCAGAATGCCGCTGACATGGATCCTGAATGTGGCTGCTGCTGTGGTCAGGACTCCCTCTTCCACTTGCCCCTCCTCCCTGTGGGCTGTGGAATTTGCCCCTGCCTCATGCCCTACCCCCAGCCAACTGGCTCCCGGCCTAGGAATCAAACCCTTCAGAGGGCAACACACCACGCTGGCCTCCGAGCCATCAGGCCAACCCTGAAAATGTAATTTCCGATCTGTTCCTTAATTCAGAAGGCGTGGGCATGGCAGGAGCATGTGCAGAGCAAGGAAACAAAAATCAGTTTCATTATTACTTTCAGAGCTTCCTGCATCTCCAGGATCTGCAGATTGGATACAGTACATATTATTAACGGAGGTGAAAACACTGTGAGTGATTGAAAGGGTCACCTTCACACCCTTCCATTATTTAAACTCCTCACCAAGAAGAGATTCAGTCTACGTGGATATAAGAGAATAACCCCCTTCCTGATTTCAGTGTCTTAGGTTGTGGGTGTCCAGTTTATCAAATTTCTAGTGCTGTTGACGAAAATGTAGTGCACGTCTTTGGAAAACCCCATTGAGAATGAGTGAGGCTGCCCCAGTCTTCCTACGACTCGACTGGGGATGTCTGCAGTTTCACTTGCTACATCTTGGCGGATGATGCCATACCTTGCAGAAATAATCCAAGAAACTGCAAAACACACCAATGGCCTCCAGACTGTTTTTTGCCTGGGGACAAGACGTTTGACAAACCTGTAAGCCTCGTCACCAAATCCAAGTTATTCTAAGATAGAGAGCTATAGCCAGGAATGTTGCAAAAGTGAAGTTCCTCCCGTCTTCAGATGACTCCATCCCCAAAGCCGACGATTTGCTTTGAGTTTAGATGTCGGCAAACCAAACCTTACATGGGTGCCTTTTGTGGTTTACTCTATTTTCACCAATGGTGCATTCTGCTACCGTGTCTCTGGTCTTGTCATCACTGAAGCGGTTCACCTCTTCTTCTGTGACTCGCTTTTTGTATCCAGAAGCATAAGTGGAGAACCAGTTTGGGAGATAGGGAAGCCGTTTTACGAGAACTTTTCCTACTGCAGGCTTCATCCAGCCTTAGGCTCCTGCTGCCTCTGAGTTCACAGCTCCGCTGCGGTCTCCGAGGTATAATAAAATAAATTGAGGCGGTAGAAAAGGCCATCACAAAGCCATAAAGCCAATAAGTGGTGCCTTATATCAGGTAAGTGTCATAGAAAAAGACTGACCACATGAACTTGCTCAGCCGGGAGTTAAGGAGTCTTGATGAGAGGAATAATAGCAAACTTAATGTTCCCAAAGGGACTGGCAGTGTAGACCACTCAGTGTAACTGCAACCCTCTCCCCAATTCTGCCCCAGGGACACCTCTGCTCACTGCAAATAACCTTCTTTGCCCTCAGGCCATAGGCGTACAAGTTTGCCTACATATCAGACAGGCACTTTTTCTAAAAGAGCATTTCTATGTGTAAAGCAGTATTTTACTTGCAGAAAGGGCTTTGAAAAATTACCCCTCCTGCGTGCAAGGCTGGTGCAAGGGTATTTGGAGCTCTAGGCGAAGCTTCGGTCATGCACCCCCCAACCTCAACTTACCTACTGGCGGCAGCTCCAGCACTGCACTCCCTTCTTGGGCAGCATTGGCTTTCCCCACTCTGGGCTTTGTGCTGGTACGATTTGGCTGCCCTCAAAATTCTGGCACTCTAGGCAACCGCCTCATTTGCCTGATGGAAGCACCGGCCTTGCCTGCGTGCACACTGGGTCTGGCCACTAAGTATTGCCTTGGTGGGATAGCTAGGAGACTCCCTCCATCGCATCCCCAGCCCCAGCCAGCCCAAGGAACAGAAGTCCAGTCTGGGGATTGAACCCTGGTGTCCTACATATCAGGGCAAAGCATTGCCACCAGGCCAGTAGTCCACTTATTAATAGTGAACTGAGCCCACGTTTCAGGACATAATGAAACAAGGTCTCTAAAATCCAGGCCTGGATCAGCCTGTTAAATGTCACCTGGAAGATCCAGTAAATGCCTAGACCTTTTTATACTATCATCATACATCAAATGCACAATGCGCGCTCTTTCTCTACTTTGCTGTTGGTTTTCCTTTAATATGCGATGTTCATAATGGCCCTGAAAATCAATAGGGTTGTTAATAATACAGCATTACGTGTTTGAACTGTAAGGTGTCTGTCTGTCTGTCTGTCTCATACAGTAAGTCCTAGAATTTGAGAATGTCACATAAACTGAGTTTAACCTTTTTTACGTTTTTTTATTATGGTGATTTTTGTCCCTAAAAACTGGAGCTTTTTTCTACAAATACCAGTTGATCCTTTGCCGAAAGTGCACGGCCCTGGTACATTAGGATTACTTTTTATATTGAATATTGCATCCCACTGGACCCCCAACTTGTACAATCCTCAAATATTATTTGCTCACTGGGCTTTAAAACAGAAGAGTGGAATAATTGCCCCTGGTGTCTCCTATGCTGTTCTCCTGCTCTCGCTGATTCTTCTCTGTTTTTCAGCTCCTCCTCTTTATCGATCGGAGGCTGTTAGCCCAGATCAATGAGATTGTATAGGACAATAAAAGCCAATAAATAAAGCCAGCCTGATAGATTGCTGCAAGGCATTTATTTCAGACATAGCAAAATTAGCTCAGATTTTAGGGGGGAGGGGAGGGGGGGGTTGCATAGCCGGGAGCGGACAAATTCTAAATACATCTACATTTCATTTTCTGGATTGGGGAATCGATAGATAAAGGTCTGTAGTTCATCTGTCGCATAAAGCTAAAAGAGACATCCAGATTAAAAGCAAGATATTATCTCTCCTGCCAGAGGTTATTCATGAAGAAGGGGGGGGGAAGAGAAAAATGTTTTAAGCTTGCACGTTCGGCTCACTCTCCTTTTTCCCCCCCGTTTCTGGTCGGTTCTAGAGTCACTGATTTAAGTTCATTAATTGGTTTGCTTTCTTGGCCTTTGTTGTGTCCATTCCAAGACACCTCCTTGGCGGATAATAACATTGTCCTGGAAGCGTATCAGATGTTAGTAGCATGGAGCAGCGTGCAGGATAAACAGCGGGCATCAACTGAAGGTACCATTGTCATCATCATCGTCATCGTCATCATGTATTTAAGACTCGCTTTTCCAGCCTGGGGGTACAGAGCGAGTTACAGAATAGGAAAGTTCTGTACAGTGCATCCCAATGCATGACACAAGTCACTACCACAGAGGCAGCTAAGGAACGCCAGAAATATTTAAAAAAAATCATAATGACGGCAGGTAAAGACCAAAATGACCCATCCAGTCTGCCTCTCTGGACAGGTTGCCCCATGTATGCTAAGAGGTGGAATAAGCCATATAAATGCTCTTTTGTGCCTGTAACTGCTGCTCAGGGCAGAATACTCCAAGGCTTCACTACCATTCTCTTACCACTAGAGATCCTCTACGTTTATCCCACGCTTTTTTCGAATTCCGTTACTGTTTTTGTCTCTACCAACTCTCCAGGAAAGCGTTCCAGGCATCCACCAAGCTCTCCGTGAAAAAAAAAAAAAAAATTTCCTGACATCATTCCTGAGACTACCCCCCTTGGAGCCACCATATGGTGACCCCTCCTAGTTCTACAACTTCCTTTCCACTGAAAAAGCTTTGCTTCTTGTGCATTAATACATTTTAAGTATTCAAACGCCTGTATCCTATCCCCGGTCTCGCCTTTCTCCTAGGGTTTTTCCGTCTCGCCTCACAGGGCTGCCATTCTCTGGACCATTTCTGGCCCCCCTCTATCTTCTCTGACACACAGCCTGCAGAACTGAGCACAGCTCTATGGGTGAGACCCCGTCGATGACCTGTAAACAGGCACTGCCTCTATTTATTTATTTATTTATTTTCAGTTGCTTATGCCTCTCCCTATGCAGCCATGCATCCTCCTGGCTCCGATCACTGCCTCATCCCGCCGTTCAGCTCCCTTGAGATATTGCCGTAAAGCTTATTGGACATAGGCATAGTCAGGGCTCAGAGGGGTAAATCTGACCCAAGTCAGGGGCCAAAAACGGATAACCAGCTGACAGCTTTTCAGCGAGCCGAGAGGGACGAGCTGGTGGCTCCGCTTCGGTGGGGAGCAATGGCCACATCACAGAGACTGCCAGCAGTGTTTTCACTAATGGGCCCTACGAGATGTCAGGTAGAACAAAGAAGGGTGAAAGTGTATGGAAATGGAACTGATCTTTCACCCCTAGACGTGCTGTTCTGAAGGCAGGCACTGAGGTAAATAAAATTGGTAGCCACATCTCCCCTCCCCCCCATTGCAGTTGCATCGCTTGTACTGTGTCTGTGGGCAGATGGAAACTCTCCTGCTTTGAGATCTTTTATTCTGTTCATTTATTTATTTGGTATTTAATTAATATACCATTTCCCCGATCTGGCAGATCACCCGAAGAAAAAGAACATAAGAAATTGACATCATATGAAAATCCAACCATGAAGTCAAATGAAAAAGACACAGAGGAAGCAGAAAGTGGCTACTTTGAAGAATGGGGGTTAATATGTTTGTTTGTTTTAGAATAAGACCCGGCGCTTCAGATTCCGTTCTGCACAGAAGACTGGGAAGCAAATGGCATAGTAGTAGGACGGAGAAGCCGTAAATTGGGTGGGGGAACTGGCTGGACCCAGGGAGGGTGGCAAATGGAGCCTACGGTGGGTGAAGGCAGTCCTGGAACCAGTTCTTTTCAGTCTCTTTATCAGTGACATTGCCGAAGACCCTTAATTCATCCGTCTATAACAGAGTAGGGATGAAAAAGATAAACGAGATGGGAAGAAAAAAACTGGAAGAACGGTGAAGGGTTTGGAAAATGAGCTTCAGTGTTAAAACATAAAACCCTGTTGCTTTTGTTCCATGTAAACCGAGGTGATGTTTCGACTAACATCGGTATAAAAGACTTTTAAATAAATAAATAAATAAATAAACTTGCTAACGTTTATGCTTTATCCTATTTTCTTCTGTTGGTTCCTTCTTCCAATTTTTGAATGAAGATCTTTTGGCTAAAATAGCTTCTTTCACCTCCCCTTTTAACCATGCCGGTAATCGTTTTGCCTTCTTTCCACCTTTCTTAATGTGTGGAATACATCTGGACTGTGCTTCTAGAATGGTATTTTTTAACAATGACCACGCCTCTTGGACATTTTTTACTTTTGTAGCTGCTCCTTTAGGTTTTTTCTAACAATTTTTCTCATTTTATCAAAGTTTCCCTTTTGAAAGTTTAGCACGAGAGCCTTGGATTTGCACACTGTTCCTCTTCCAGTCATTAAATCAAATTTGATCATATTATGATCACTTTTGCCAAGCGGCTCCACCACCCTTACCTCTCTCACCAAGTCCTGTGCTCCACTGAGAATTAGATCTAAAATTGCTCCCTCTCTCATCGATTCCTGAACCAATTGTTCCATAAAGTTATCATTTATTCCGTCCAGGAACGTTATCTCTCTAGCGTGTCCCGATGATACATTTACCCAGTCAATATTGGGGTAATTGAAGTCTCCCATTATTACTGCACTACCAATTTGGTTAGCTTCCCTAATTTCTCTTAGCATTTCACTGTCCATCTCACCATCTTGACCAGGTGGACGGTAGTATACCCCTATCACTGTAGTCTTCCCTGATACACAAGGGATTTCTACCCATAAAGATTCAATTTTGTATTTAGTCTCATGCAGGATGTTTATCCTGTTGGACTCTATGCCATCCCGGACATAAAGCACCACACCTCCTCCCGACTGCTCCTCTTTATCATTGCGATATAATTTGTACCCTGGTATAACACTGTCCCATTGGTTATCCTCTTTCCACCATGTCTCTGAGATGCCAATTAAGTCTATGTCATCATTTACTGCTATACATTCTAATTCTCCCATCTTACTTCTTAGACTTCTGGCATTAGCATACAGACATTTCAAAGTTTGTTTTTTGTTTGTATTTTCATTCTGCTTTTTAATTGCTAGGGATAAGTTAGAATTTTTTAGCTCAGGTGAGTTTTTAGGTACAGGCACTTGGACTATTTTTCTAATTATTGGACCCTCACTGTCGGGATGCCCTAATTCTAATGCATCATTAGTATCTTTTGAAGATACTTCTCTCCGAACCATGCGCTGCTGAGCGATTGTCGGCTTTCCCCTTTCCCATTGTCCGGCCCCTGTCACATAGAGGGAGCACTGGATGGCCGGCGCCATCTTTAAAAATGGCGCGGGCTTCATGATGAGGTATAAGTCCACATAAATCTCTGCTCTTGATGAGGTATAAGTCCACATAAATCTTTGTTTAGGCTTAAAACGACCGAGTGAGGGGTCTGGATGAACTGGGGGGAGGGCCGGCTGAAGAACCAGAAGGATCCGGTTGACCTTGAGATAGACTGGGCCAACTGGTGGCCTAATTTGTAAAACTGAGAATGTCCTTCACATGAGCATATTTTAAAATCCACTTACCTGCACACATTAAAAGCCAACAAAGTCCTAAGGAAGAAATGATAAATACGTGTGCTTGAGTAACAGCTGAAAATTAGAAGCACACATACACATAGTAAGTGTATTTAAAATCACATGCATGCAACTGCTCGCACAATTTTAAATTCCAGCGTATGTCCACTCACGCACCCATATGCATTTGTTTTAAAGCTGCCGGCCCAGTTTTCACACTGGGAGGGATGTACTATATAATTCTCAAAAGCTAATCACAAATGTACAGAGTTAGTCCAATAGAAAGGTAGAACCTGTATGCTGACTGTGACATCCAAAACTTGATGAACAGTGGGGGAGGGAGGGAGGGAGGGAGGGAGAGAGAGAGAGAGAGAGAGAGAGAGACTAGCTATAATGCCATCATCCTAGGTAGGTATTTATATCTCTATGGGATGTCCCCCTAGCAACTCGAGGTGAGGTTTACATATTAGTGTAGAGGTTAGGGGCCACTTTGACATTCAAAACGAGACGTTCGAACAGAACAATGCACTCTTGTGAAGATTTGATGACCTTTGGCGTGAGAAAACTCACTAAAAAATGAGATTTGTGCAATGTTCTCTCAACCAAGCTTGAAGGACTCTCTACCTGGGTAACATCAAGCTAGGTTGAGAGAACATTGCACAAATCTCATCTTTGAGTGAGTTTCCTCACTCCGAAGGTCATCAAATCTTCACAAGGGAGCATTGTTCTGTTCATAAATCTCGTTTTGAATGTCAAAGTGGACCTAACCCCTACACTAATATCTAAACCTCACATCGAGTTACTAGGTGGGCCTCCTATAGAGATTATAAATACCTACCTAGGATAATGGCACTACAGCTAGGCTCTCTCTCTCTCTCTCTCCTTCCTCTGACAGCTAGGCTGGCTTTGCAAAATTGTTAACCCAGCCCACTCAATCACAAATCACACCCCAAACTTCTCCCTTTTTTTAAATTTGCATCGCACCTTTAACGCTTTCGCAGGCGTTAAAGGCATTTTCGCATACATTCAAGGGGCTTAACTCATGCGAAAATGCCTTATAGCAATTTGATAAAAGACCCTGTAAGTTAGGAGCCTATTTTCAGCCAAACATAGGAGCCAGGTAAGTTTTCAACTGAAAATTCACATACATTTGGTCCTGCTATTCATTTGCTAGACTTAGGCCTGGATTCACCATTCTAACGCAGAATGGTGAATCCAGAGAAAACAGGGGGGAGAGGGGGCCTGCGAAAGCCGGCAGCCATTGCACCACTGCGGTGTTATCACTGTTGGGTTTTGTACCCAATAGCGCCATCGTGAAAGGTGGTGCTATTGGGTGCACTACCTTACCTTACCTTATCACTGCCAGTGAAGACATCACAGCGTCCACCTCCTCGCTGCCCCGACTCCTCCCCTCGCCGCCCCGACTCCACCCCGACTCTGCCCCCAGCACGCAATAAGCAATAGAAAATGGCCCCCTTAGTCTCCTAAATTAGGTACTTTTTTTTTGAAAATCACTGCTAAGCTCCTAATTTTGTTTCCCTTCCCTAACTCCACCTCCATAGCCATCCAATTTATAGCTCCTAAATTTAGGGGCCTGATGAAACTAGAATCCTAAATTTAGGAATCGGATCTAGTCAGTTTTCAAAAGGCCCAATTTAGGAGCTTAACTCCCAAAGCATTATGAACTGTAACGCAGTTTGATATACGCGGTAAGATGGGACGCATGAGTGAAAAGTCCATATACAGGAAGATATTATTTACTTATGCAGACATCCCATAATGCATCTATATCCCTTTTAATTTAAAATAAGAATATGAGTGTGTGTATGTATATATTGCCATTGCAGCACCCTTACTGGATGGTCAAAAAAAAAATCAAACTTTTTGACTATTCAATTGCATGTTTTGCTAATCTGAATGCAAGTTGCAAATCTGAATACAGCTCATCATTTATTTCCTGGTGAATTTTAGTGAAAATATCAACACATTCTTCTTCAGGCAAGCCATTGTTAAAAGACAGCACAAAACAGCAAAAAAAACCAACCCAAAACAAAAGCCAGCCTCCTGCACATTTGAAATGACGTTTTAATTACATTCGTATAGTTTCTGTTTCAGGGTTCATCATTTTTATCGGCGCATGTTTACATTAAAAACATGTCTGAAGGGGGTCTGGCCTGGTGGCTCGATGACCGTGCTGCTTGCTTTTATGTGGGAGACCCGGGTTTTCTTCCTGGGTCCAGCGTTTAGTCTTCCAGTTGGACTGGGACTGGTGGGGAAGGGGGTCTCAGCCAGCACGCAGCGATGAGTCCCGATGGCCACGACTATCTCGTGGAGACAGTCGTGGTACGCACACCCGGTTGCCCCAGGCCTGACAGACCCCACACTATTTTGGTCGCCTTTCTCTGGACCGCTTCCGTTCTGTCCTTATCCTTAATTTGAGATGAGGTCTCCAGAACCGAGCACTTTATTCCAGGTGAGGCCTCACCAAGAATCTGTACAGTGACATCTCACAAAGGATAAGGGCAGGATGAAAGCAGTCCAGAGAAAGGCATCCAAAATGGTGTGTGGTCTTCATCAAAAACCTTATATGAGATGAGACTGAAGGACCTTAATATACCGTGGAAGAGGGGAGAGACAGTGTGGAGATACAGAACTTGAAATACCTGAAAGGAATGAGTGATCTGCAAAAAAAACCCCAAATCTTTCCCAGTGTAAAGGAAGCTTTAATACTAGAGGTCATGATATGAAACTCCAAGGGGGAAGACTCAGAACGATGGCAGGAAATATTTCTTCACGGAAAGGGTGGTGGATGCACGGAAGGCCCTCCCAGAAGTGGGGGGTGAAGATGAGAACAGTAATGGAATTCAAAAGGGCCTGGGACAAACGCAGAGGATCCCTGCGGGCCAGAGAATGGAAATGAAGAAATGGGGTAACTTTACTGTTCCACCTAAAATTTGCACTTCTGCTTGGGGGTGGCCTGCACGGAGCAACAGCTGCTACTACCCTTAACAGGTGGCTAGAGGGTAACCTGCATGGAACAGCAGCTGCTACTACCCTTGCCAAAATAATAATAATAATAATTTTAAAAAATGAGTCTTAGAAAGAAAACCTGCTGGCCAGACTGGCTGGACCATATTGGTCTTAATCTGCCGTCATTCATTTTGGTACGGTCTATGTTACATGGGAGAGTGCTGACTTGGAATTAGTTGGGAGCGAGGACTCAGGAATATGTCGGGGTAGAGAGTGGGTGGGAACTATGGAGAGCGGGGACTTAGGATAGGGTGAAAGCAGGGTGTCAGGGACTGGGGGCAGAAACAGGGGGTATTTAGGGCTTGGAAGGGTTTCAGTGGACTTGTGTTATATGGGCTGGAGGAGTGGGCTGGTGTGTATGTTTGGGGGTGACTCAGGGCTGTGGAGGTGAGACGGGGGTATGAGTGGGAAAAGATTCAGCATCCCGCTGAGAGAGAAGCGGGTGGCCTGCTCTGATTTACAGCACAAAAACACTTTTTTAAACTACATGAAATCTGTTGGCTTCCTGAGAGAATTATATCCCCTGAAGCAGCTGACAAGGCGAAACACGGTCGGAGTTTCAAGAGTTTTAGAAAGATACAGGAGCCGGAATAAGTACTTTGAAGCAGTTTCTTCTGCAGACAAACAAATCAAATGGAAATAGTAACAATAATGTCCCAAACCTACAAGACACTGCTTGGATGTGGTTTGAGACGTTTGTACAGTTTTTGATCATTACTCTGTATATTCTGAAATGCAAAGCTTCAAATATTCTTTATAGACTGAAATATCACTCACGATGTTACTGTTTTCAAGTGGGATTTTTAGCAATTAAAAATAAAAAAAAATCTAAAAATCTAAAAATTGTTATAAAAAAGAAAAGTAAAAGAAGAGATAAGTGATTAAAAACAATCTTGGTAGAGAGCTGCTGTTTTTTGATGTCGATATTGTGTGGTCTCAGAAGGAGTTTAAGGCCTCCTTTGGAGCAGTACTGTTACTGTATTGAGAGAGAGAGACAGACAGACAGACAGACATGCATGCACAGTTATTGCCTGTGAATTTCTCCTGCCGTCTCCTTGGCTCCTCGTGCACTGGAGGAGGACGTCCACGTTTTTCAGTAACGCTTCCCGTGGGCTTCAGCCACAATCTGTCTCGCCTTGGAGCCCCCTACCCTCTCCTTCTGCTGCTTCACTCTCTCCACTCTCAGCTGCGCTTTAACAGGGGCCCTTTATTCTTGTGGGCCACTAAGAAGGACCTAGATTGGATGTATTTGTTTTTCCTTATTTGCCTACGTGTTATTTTCTTCTATTTTGCGACTCTTTTTAACTTTGTAACCTTCATTTCTGATCCAAGATATTCTGAATAACCGGGACAAGTCACATGCATAAATTTCCCTGGAGATTTCTGCTACTCACCGGCTCTCTAAATAAGGATCTTGATAAATTTAAGTTGTCTTTGTAAGTAACCATAGTTTGAAAGTCATCATGGACAATATATTGGAATCCTCTGCTCAGTGTGTGGTAGTGATGGTCAAAAAAACAAACAGCATGTTAGGAATTATTAGGAAAGGAATGGAGAATAAAATGGAGAATATCCTGATACCTCGGTTATACTGCGTGGTGCGACCGCATCTTGAATACTGTGTACAGTTGTGGTCCCCAGATCTCAAAAAAGATATAGTTGCACTGGAAAAGATTCAGAGAAGGGCAACCAGAATGATATAGGGGATGGAATGGTTTCCCTATGAGGAATGTCAAAGAGGTTAGGGCTCTTCAGCTTGGAGTGGAGTGGAACGGGTGAATGCAAATCAAAAAATGCAAAGACTAGGGGACACTCCATGAAGTTCCCACGTAGCACATTTAAAACAAATCATGAGAAAATATTTTTTCAATCAATGCACAATTTAGCTTGGGAATTCATCGCCGTAGGATTTGGTAAAGACAGTTAATGTAGCTGGGTTCAAATAAAAGTTTGGACAAGTTCTTGGATGAAAAGTCCATAAAATGTTATTAATCAGTTAGATTCAAGGAAAGCCACTGCTTATCCCTGGGCATAAGCAGCACAGAATCAATCTACTATTTAGGATCCTGTCAAGTACTTGTGACCGGGGTTGGCCACTGTTGGAAAATGGAAACTGGGCTTGATGGACCATTGGTCTGATCCAGTATGGCCATTGGTCTGATCCAGTATGGCCATTCTGGATCAGACCAATGCCTAAACTCCTCGCCTTGCAGAAGTGCAGCTGCTCCTGCTCCCTCTGCTCCTCACTGCCTGTGTACTCCTATTCCTTTCCTACCCTCTGCTCCTCACCAAGCATGAACTCTCTCTATCCTGTCATCTCAATTCGTCACCTTGAACATATCTCCTTATTCCTGGACTCCCATCTCCCTCTACAGGTAGGAGGAAGCAGAAATCCACAAGGTGTGGGCGGGCAGCTGGCTTGGTTAATTACCTAGCCTGATGCATGTGGCCACCAGAGCTCCTCCTCCACAGTTGCAGCTCCCAACACTCAGACTGAGTCACATCTGGTGCTCAGAGCAAGGCTCTCTCCATCTCACTCAGCCTGGGGATAAGACAGAGGCTGGGAATATTCAAAGAGGGAGGCTCATGAGAGGGAAGGGGAGGAGGAGGAGCTGCTGTGTGCATTATGTGAGCTGCACAAGGCAAGGCCCAGGTATCTGTATATTGCCAATTAATTCTCACACTCAGGGGCTCGTGTTGTAGCTAGGAACTGGAGAAGAATGCCTGATTACCCTTGCACTTAGAAAGTAGCTCCTGCTGTCTCTTGTTCTTCGCCTTGGTGTTTGTGCCGTTTGGAGAGTAATCAAAAGCCAACCAAGCAAATACATCGAATTGTTGAGGCGAAGTGCTGAGAGCAGAGCCCAGGTGCTGGCCTGGATCTGAGCATCAAGCAGTGGTACCTTTCCCATGGCACCAGGAGACCATGGCACACTGGTTAGGAAACACTGACGTAGATACATATCATGGTGCTCCTGCCATCACATGGTAGAAAAGAACCTAATTCTCCTGGCTAAACAACATATAAACGGTTGCAGAGTAGCCCCCGAGTTACTTTCTCAAATGTATCTGATGCTGCTTTGGCTAGCGCGGTAATCTTCATGAAAAACAAAAAGTATTAACAAAAAGTACCGGGTCGGGCCACCACCTTCCATTTTGTTCCTAATGGGGGAAAAGGAAGCGAGTTCAAACACCACTGGCTGTGACCTTTGACCGCTAGGTTATGCGCCAGTGCATTTTCGGTGAAATAACAGACAAAGGCCGACTGTGAATAAACACACTTTTATTCTGCACCATCAAAGCTTTCACATTTTGCCTTCCAGACTATAATAACGTCGTCCCGTAACGCCTCTTGGAAGGATGCACTTTAGGTCAATTATGCCGGCCGGGTCCCAAGGTACCTGGTTCCTGCTCTGAATCACTGCTGGCTCTGACAGGGATCCTGCAAGTAGAAAAAGGTGGTTATTCTGCCAATTCATGCACAAGTACAGAGCGATAAGGAGCATGAATTCCAGCCTCAGCTATCCTCTGCTAACCCTGTACATGTAATAATAATAATTAATAAATAAATAAATATATACACTGTATTTCTTGATCGATATGTCTATAACCAGAAAGTAACAGATTATTAGACCCTCTGATTTATTAATTTCCATTAAACAAGAAAACATTTGGTTTTACAATAGTTTAGAAATTTGTTCAGAATTTTTATTACCCCCCCCCCCCCCAAAAGTAATATTTCAGTGAAACGGCATGCAGTGTGATGAAGGATTTAATGATTGCATTGACTGCAAATGCTGAAAAGCACAAAATTAATTCTGCCAGGCGAGAAAGAGAATTACATCTCAGAGTATGAGGTGGAAAAGCTGGGGGACCACTGTTCCCTTGTGTGTTTCAGGTCAGGCGTGTTATACCCGTTGTGCTCTATCGCCTCGGTCACATTGGGAGCACAGCTGGGGGCTACGTTCCCCTCCCTCCCCTTTGTGCCAGGCTAGAAAGCGATTGCTGTTCCCAGGGCCAGGGTTCCTCCATCATTAACATACCTCCGGAGCTCTCGCTTGACAGAGTGGCAATCCAGCCTCACTTTCACCACTCAAGAGCAAGGCTGAAGGCCTCTGGTTTTCCAAATTGATTTTTATTTTAGATAAAATTGGGGTTTTATTGTTTTTATTTAGCTATATATTTTTTTCTGCGTATAGTGTTATGGTATCGGTTTGTGGATATTGATGTTTGTTTGTTTGTTTATTACAATTTTTTGATCGCTTTGTGCATGAGCTCTAAGCGATTTATATAATAGCATACACAATAATTACAAGTAACAAAATAACAGAAAACATAAAAAAAGACCATCTAAAATCATGAATAAACATTCTTAACCAGCCTAAAATAAGACAAAATACCTGCCAAATCAATAAGGCTTATAGGGCTGATGACTTGAGCCTAATTACTCCCTGCAGCTATGTACATGAATGGAACTTGATTGCACCGTAGTCGCTATTAAATATATTCGGGCACCTCTTAATTAAATAAAAGCGAGAACTGCACTAAAAAAGTGCTAAGCTGGCTCGGTGACTTGGTGGCAAGTACTGTGCAATGCCATGCGGAGGAGGACCTGGGTTTTGTCCCCGAGGCGGTTCTTCCACTCCCTGGGTCAAGAAGGGCTGGGGATGAGGCTGAAGCAACATTCTCAGCCCCCTGGGAGGAGGGCAACCCAGTCATCACACAACGGCGACCCCTAGTGGCCAGCTTTTAAGCGCATGACTGCAGGGCTCCAGAAGAGGAAAATAAGGTGGGAGAGGGGTATATAAATTGGGGGAAAATCCGGGTGTGCTTGCAAATGAAGGCTCCTGGTGACGGATCCCAACCCTGGTTCTGATTGGGCCGGAAGCCCAAAGGAAGTGGAGGAAACTGCTGAGTTTAAAAAAAAAAAAAGGTCCAGACTGCGATGGAGAATATCCTGAAGTGGCTATCAGGTTCATTAAATCGTTGTCCAATTAATCTGACTTGCCTTATTTAGGGCACAACACACTGAAGAGCATTGAGCATTGTCTTAAGGACACAAAAAGAAGCTGACATTTTAATTTTGTGAACTCTTTGCTGCAGATGCTGAGAGAATTTCTGCACAGGAAGGTGGAATCTGGCAAAATTCACCCATTCCTGTGTTCCGCTGATTTCATTATTCTTTTTAAAGGTTGGGGGGGGGGGAACAAATGCCGCATTAAAGGCTGGAGGTCGCCACATTTAGTCGTTTCTTCAAAGGTCGTCCCATTGATTTCCACAGCTGCCTGCGTTTCATTCATTTTTCCACCAAGGCAAAAGGCCTACTTTTCACTGCTTTTGCTTCCGCTGTGCATTTTTTTTTTCACCCCCAGATCTCTACCTTGCATCGACGTGGAAAAGGCCTAGCAGAAGGCAAGGTGAAGGTGAGCAGGGTGCACCGGGCATCGTGAAGACGGCACCGTTTCAAAGCCCCCGGGGATCTAACTTTTGTGTGTGTTCTGTGCTCTTGCACCTTAAAACTACCAACAAATCAGTAATCTGAACAAATGAGCGATGAACTAGAGCACTACGTACCCGGTAACCTATGTATAACCATAATAATTACACAACCCCTTGGGTTTCTACACCTAAAACTGGAAGTTACGTACGTAAGTAGCATGAATGCTTGTAGGCACCAATGTGTAAATCTCTCCGAAAAATCTCCTGTGGAAACTTCAGTGGAAGAAAGTTTGCACATGAGCGGTGAACGCGCGTACATTAAGGAAATGGTACGCATGCATCCTTCTCTACCTGCTAATTGAGTCAAGGAAATGAAGTCGCACTTGTCTTTGGCTTGCGATTTTTGGGTGAGGGGTTCGGGTTAGGCGGAGAAGGGGCTTGGTGGAGTTGGTGATTAGAAGTTTTGTACACAAGTAAAGTATTTCCCTGAGGGGAGGACATGCCTAGACGATCTGCTTTAGGTTACGTCGCGTGAATGACTGCAGCGCTTTATATTTGGGGCTGCTGCATAGGCTGGTTAGGAAACCGCAAGTGATACAGGACTCAGCGGCTAGAGTAACGTTGGGGAAAATCTAGACGGGGCTCAGCAGGTCCATGATCACTGAAAGTATGTTGGCTGCCAATTAAATTACGCTGCAAATGTAAGTGCTCGAAGGCGACATTTAAAAGCCCAGCACGTGCGTCAATTAGGGGATGCACGAAGAAGTTGGCTTACGTGGGCCAACCGTATCTTAAAAAGTGCCCAGATATGAGCGTAGACGCCGTGGTGCGCACATCTTAGGAATTTCCAAAAAAGGGGGGAGGGCGTGGGCGTTTTGAGGCCTGGCCAAGAGATTTTACTTCTGCTATGGATGACGTGTAACTCTTAAAATAAAAGGATGGAGCCAATTCTGAGGGGATTTAAAGGGTCTGGGGTAACTGGGGGCAATGTAGGTTGGAGGACCCGGCTGTTAACTGGGCGAACAGGTGGACAAACTGCTAAACCGGGAATGGCGAGGGGGAGTGCGCCCCTTTTAAAATCCCCCAACTTACGCGCACCGGTTTGGAAAGTTACCCTCCCTGTGTTGGGCTTTGGCACATAAATTTTTGAGAGGGGTAGGACCAGCACAACTCGATATCTGTTTAAGTTGCCAACTCCCATTACCTAAGTTCAGTTTCCCCAGCTCAAGCTTGTAAACATGTCAGGTTGCGAATCCAGGTTTTTTGCAGCCGTGATTCTACAATGGTGGCATGCGCGACCATGAGGTATGTGGAAGGAGTGTGGTTTGGTTACATTTCGGAAGAAGTTGAAAACCTGGCTGATGTTATCAGGGGAATACGGTTATTGATGATCTGGAGGGGCAGGTATGATATTCAGCAAATGGTGGGCAGTGTTGGAAAGGGCAGTATGTGAATTGTTTGTGCCTTTTGTTTTATTTTTGTGTTTTATGTATTGTGTTTTATTTTTTATTTTAAATGTATATTGCTTTGGGAGATGAAAACATTTTAACTGAGAAGCGACTTGTAAATTATTTTAAATAAACAAAAATTATTTAGTGGTGAATTTTAAAAGCATTGCTTGCGTTAAAAGGCCCATGTATGCATGAGCAACGTGTATTTTAAAAGCCGCAAATTATAGGGGTCATTTTCAAAAGGATTTACACCTGTAAATGTAACTTCTATTGTAGCAATCTTAAAAAGCCCACTTACATGAGTAAAGTGCATTTACATGTGAAAACCCATTTATAAGCAGGTAATTGCTTTTACATATTGCTACCTATGTGCATAATATGCGTGTGCGTGAGTAAATAAAAACATGTGTAGTTGGGGTGTGTCAGGGCATTCCAGGGTGGGACCACAAATTATGTGCCTAAATCTGAATTTTAAATCTGGTGGCCCTGACTCGCAGTGGATTGTTAGCCACACGTTTACTTCTGCTCTTGAGTTATTAGTCTGCAGAAATCTCTGTTAAGGCCTAAAATCACTGGGTGAGGGGTCTGGGTGAACTAGGGGCGAGCAGGCTGAAGAAGCAGAGGGGTCTGGATGACCTCGAGACAGACTGGGCAAACCAGTGGACTGATTGGTGAAACTGGAAATGTCCTTCACACAAGGCAGGTTTTAAAATCTGCTTAGCTGCATGCGTTAAAGCAAAGTCTTAAGGAAGATGACATGGGTACATTGGCTTGAGTAACCATTTAAAATCAGGAGCAGTAGGTGTATTTTTAATTACACACGTGCAACTGCGTGCACGACTCACAATTCTTGCGTACGTGTGCTCGCACGTCCATATGTGCAGGTATGGGTGCCCACATGCTCATTTTAAAGTTACCATCTCACAGCGTAAATTGTAGGCGCTATAAGGTGAATTTTAAAGGCTAGGCACGTGCCAAAATCATGAGATGTGTGCACATGTAGGACATGTGCGCGTCCACCTGATTTTAAAAGACACCTACGTGTACACACGTCCCGATGCGCGGATGTGGGCGGGGCACGGCTGTTCCACGGCGGAGCTAAGAGATGCACGCTCAAGCAGCTACGCGCCTGGGCATGCCAGCCCGCAGGTCCGGCGTGGAGTAACTTTACTTCTGCTGTGGAGGAGGTGTAAGTCTCAAAACTATTTCCAGGCATCTCTGAAGTGCAAGCTAATGAACCAGTGGAGTTTGGAGGACTGGGCGAACTGGTGGACAAACTGATCAAGGCACGGACGCGCGCCTGTTATAACGTTCCCTCACTTGCGCGGCTCACTGCCGACTTTTATGAGGCTGGCCATGCACACTTCTAAAATTAGGAGCACACATACACGCACTGAGGCTATTTTATAACATCTACGCGTATGGGCACACAGGACATAAAACTGCCGCGTATCTGGTAGCGCACCAACTCACATGCATATATGGTATGTGCACCCATGCGATCATCTGAAAGTTATCTGCATAGTTTGATAAAACAGGTATATAAATTATGTGCTGACCTATGTAAAAAGAATAAGCAAACTTTTTGAACCTATGTGCCTAAGTTTGGGAGAGGTGCAGAGCGATGCAGTATTTTCGGCACTTTGCAGCTCCCACCACGTGGTTAGCTCTTGACGCACCGAGATATGCGTGTATGCAGCTGCTTACGTCCACTACTGAAAATTACCTCCCTGTGTCAAGAGGCAGTGCTGTCTGAAATTCTTGGTGGGTTTTTTTTTTCAGACCTAGAAGGGATTGGTTTGGTCTTGACAGCTTGTGTACACCGTCCTCTTCTTTCACTCCGAGAAAAGGGTATCAGAGCCTGCAAAAGAATTCAGCTTTATCCAGAACCAGTGGGGCTACTAGAATTCTCCACCAGAAATATGGGAGCGCACGTTCCCCGAGGAAGCTGAATATCTGGCTACGATGCAGGGAGTCCGCTTTCTCATTTCAAAATAAACAATTTATTGAGGCAGCAAGGCACGTCAATCATGCGCTCTTCAGTCACACTCAGATTTCATCACCAGATACAACAATCCTGGAATTAATACAAATGGCCATCGTACAGGAAAGAAACTCTTTAGATACAGAAAAGTCCATAATGTATGGTTGTCATGGCCAGGAGAGAGAGGGAGGCCTAGTGGTTAGAACAGGAGATCTGAGTTCAAATTCAGCTTCTGCCACTGAGTTTCATTGTGACCTCAGAAAGCTACTTTATCCCCCATTGTCTCCAGTACCCACTCAGCAAGCTCAGTTGTTCAATCCTTCCCTAATGCAATGGCTAAACCCACCCAGGCTATGGAAGAGGGACCCGAGGGCAGGGGGCCAGTGGGCGTGAAATAGGCAGCTCAGTGCTGTCGGCCGCGGTTGCTTTACCTCGCCTTACAGCGCGGAGGGTCGGGTGCCCGCCGTTCCCAGTGCACAGATTTCGCCCTCGCAGTGGTTTCTTTTTCCAGCCTTTCCGCTGACCTGGCCGGATCTCTTGCACACGTGAGCGGTCAGCTCTGGGAGAAAGCAGCTCCGTTCGCGCCGGAGGGAGGGTCCAAAACCGACGTGCCCGCCCGCCTCCCCCTCCCTCCACTCCGCTGAGCCAGGGTGCTCTCTCCCATTAAACCTCTCTCTCTCCCAGCTGTTGAGTGCCGCGGCCCACAGTCTCCTTTCAGACCCGGCAGGGGTGCAGGCTGAAGTCCACCCGCCATCGTGCCTTGTCCGGTTCCTCCTCAGCAAAGATCCGCGATAGCCCAGGCTGCATGATTCGATGGGAGGCATCGCACCGAAGCGTAGAGTCATCGCGGCTGGCAGGGCGAAGCGGGCTATGAAACGCACAGGGAGTCGTTTCCTAGCTTGTGCGGGTTTAAGCCCAGCTTGTGCGGCAGGTCTGGGAACTATGATCTCCGACCTACTCTGTTCCAAGTCACAATTGTTTAAAAATCTATACCAATGTAAACATTTTAGTTGTCTGCAGATATTTTTCATCTGTCAATCATCGGCTTCCTGACTCTAAGGCCGATTTATTTATCATCATTTATTTTATATCAAGCATGCAACACTCGAAAGCTTTTTTTTTTTTTTAAAGAGCGATCTGATGAGAAGGCGAGAAGGCGCAGTCTTAACCTGCCACTGAAACGCGGGAAGGTGACCCATCAACATGTTGGATTAAAAACTGTTATGAACCAATAGCAATTCCGTAATTGAAATGCTGTCGGTGCTCATCGACCCCCTCTCCTTGCTCTGGCCACCTGTACAGATTTTGATACGGGCAGGATTTTACGCACCCGTTTATTTATTGGAAATACTTATAGCCCGCCTATCGTGGGTTCTAAGCGGGCGACAGAACGCCGTTCGCACGTTTTGCTTGCGTTGGTTGACTTGGAAGAGGGGAATCAAAGAGCAAATGGCCGGACCTCCTCCCGGCACCATGGACAGCGCCGTGCTTGGCTGCTGTTTGCCGGCGACTGTCTACGTTTGAACCCAAACCCAACTCTGGCTTGTAACTTTAGCTGAGAATTAGGGCAATTGTAGTTCTACAAAATGTAATACCGTTAAAAAAAAAGTCATTTTTAAATATTTTGAGTGGGAGCGGCTCCTGACTCTCTTCTCTATAAAGTTTGCAAACTGAATGAAAATGGCCTTCCATGGCTTTTCTTCCACAATATGCTTTCCTGTATTTTTTTTTTTTTTTTTGCAGGATTTTCCAAAGATTTCTCAAAAAGTTACAGAATTCTCTAAAATTCACTGTTCCTGCATTACGATGGCTACATAATTTTGGGTCATAACATATGTGCTAGCCTTAAAAGACAATCTAATTTATGGAGGAACATAGTACAGAATTGCTAACTGGTGTGAAAATATAACCTATATAACGCTGGCAAATACAGTAAGCCCTTTCACAGTGTGCTGTGAAGATGACAGATGTTGGTTGCATGCTTGTCCAGGGGACAGTGCATAATCCCTTGTGTTTCCCAGAATGCAATCCCCTGGCTTAAATTTAAATTCTTCATCTTAGAGCAAAATGATACAGGGGATGGAATGATTCCCCTATGAGGAAAGGCTAAAGAGGTTAGGACTTTTCAGCTTGGAGAAGAGACGGCTGAGGAGAGATATGATAGAGGTTTATAAAATAATGAGTAGAGTGGAACAAGTAAACATGAATTGTTTGTTTACTCTTTCAAAAAGTACAAAGACTAGGGGACACACAATAAAGTTACTGGGTAAATCATTTAAAACCAATAAGAGAAAATACTTTTTTACCCAGCACATAATTAAGCTCTGGAATTCGTTGCCAGAGGATGTGATGAAAGCTGTTAGTGTAGCTGCATTTTAAAAAGGTTTGGACAAGTTCCTGGAGGAAAAGTCCATAAACCATTATTAAGGTGGAGTTGCAGAAATCCAGTGCTTGCCCCTGGGATAAGCAGCTTGGAATCTATCTACCCCTTAGGATCCTTCCAGATACTTGTGATCTGGATTGGCCACTGCTGGAAATAGGATACTGGGCTTGATGGATGCAGTATGGCAAATCTTATTGTTGTGTCTGTGAACCTTTGGGCTGAGGCGAGATTGGCTTTACCTGCAGGGAGGAGCCCTGCAGGTTCTCACCATCAACAGGTGAACCAGAAACTGGACAAGACCTTCCCCTACATTTGCTGGTATGGAGATTACTCCCCTTAACCAATAAGCCTTGTTGCATTTAATGCAGCTGCAATATGGCCCCCTGCTTAGATGACTAGAGGACGGAAATGAAGAATAGAGTGCAGGGGGGTAACTTGATGGTGCTGCAGTTATTATCCTTAACAGATGCGCCCGGTTTAGAGAGCGGGGGGGGGGGGGGGGCCCAAGGTCCCAAGGTCCCAACATCTACAGTCTGGGATACTGATTCACAAACATAAGGGGAAAAGCCCAGGACTGCTTTTATGGCCAAATGAAATGAAGAAAGTATACGTGGGGGTAACTTGCTGGTGAGGCAGTTACTACCCTTAGCAAAAAGTGGAGGGATTACAACCTTTAACCAATAAACCTTGATGCTTTAAATGCAACTGAAACATTGCTCACTGCTTCAACGGCAGGGGGAAAAGGGGAATTGGATTCAGACAATAACCAAGAGGACCCCGACTTCTACGGTCTAGGATACTGATACGCAGACATAAGGGAGAAAGAACAGGACTGCTTCTACGGCCAAGTCCATAAGCAACGCACGTCTAGCAGCACTGATTATTCAAGAAAGCTCATCACCCAGTAAAAAAAATGTTACTAGCTGCAATTTTTATGGGTATCGTAAGGTTTGGGGATAATTGCACAGAGCGACAGTTACTATCCTTAAGAGAAACATGGGAGTAACCTACACAGAGTGGCATTTACTACCTTAAGCTTTCTGGGCAGACTGGATGGAGCATTTCCGCCATCATTTCTGTTTCTGTGTTTCTAGGATCCTTGGGGACTTTTTTTTTTTTTTTACTGATGTCCCTTTAAATGCCGGGCAGTGGAGCGCGCGTGTGCACCTAAGGCGAGGCACGGCGTGTTATTGTCAGCAGTGCCCTGGCGGCATCCTGCCGCATCAGAACGTGGCGTCCTGCCACGTAGTTCGCTGGTGGCATTTCACCACGTTGTGAGGCAGTGGGGCCGGCCAGCCCCGAGGAGGTAAGTGTGACACTTTGTGGGGGTAGCCCGCGGACCACCGAAGGCAACACTCGTGTTCTTATGAGCAAAGGGCCTTACTTTTAACAGGCCTTGCAGTTCTGCCCCCTGACCACTGTCTCTTCTTCAGATCCTGTAGTGGGTCCTAGATACGGAAACGCTCTGGCCTGAATGTCTAACATGTATGAGTACATTCAAGGTAGCATGATTTAAAGCCTTGAAGTAGTATTACTGCTCACAAGTGTCAAAGCTATGTCAACTCACTTGTGCTTCTCTGTGTACATAGGAACATGTGACTAATTCATCTGCTATCTTTAACAACACTTAACAGAAGCAGCCTGATTACGCATGTTCTACGGCAGTGCTTCCCAAACCTGTCCTGGATGACCCCCGGTCAGTCAGTTTTCAGGATATCTGCATTGAGTATGCAGGAGGGAGATCTGCATGCACTGCCTTCACTGCATGCACACATTTATCCCATTCACATTCACAGCGGATATCCTGAAAACCTGTTCTGGGGGTACTCCAGTGCAGGCTTGGAAATCACTGTTTCCAGAGAACTGGTTGCTTTCTAATTATTTCTGGGCCAAATGCACAAAGCTCCCAGAGTAACAATGCAACCTGTTCTGAAATGAATCTGTGCTATATGCACAGATTCAATGCTTGTGACTGTCAGGTGTGGTAAATTAAAAGGAGACTGATGGTGATACTGAATGGCATTCATGTTTACCATGCTAGCAGAATGGAGGAAAGAATGGAAAAGTGGCCTACAGTAAACCAGTTTTGCCCTAAAAAAATATCTACTCGCTTAGGATGCTTTTCCACAAATAATTCATTTTGTTATTTTAGAACGTAAGGGGATTATGAGAGCCTGCTCGTTTGAAAATTCTGTTTCTGCACCCAGAAGTGTTGAGAATCCCAGTAAGTAACTTTCTTGTTATTCAATGAGATGGGTGACCCACCCCTGATATCTGCAGTGTTTTAGCAGCTTAGATATCAAATATTTTACGTATTTTTCTGTGCATGGGCCAGCAGTCACTAAAGGTTGTTGTAATACAGATGTGGTATGGCGTTGACTTGCTTTGCACTTGACTGGATGCAGAAGCAAATGAACAGAGAACAGAGAAGATGTCCCTGGAACAAGAAAACATTTGCTAATTATTTCTCATCAAGCCTGAAGCAAACAGAAAACGTAATCTCCACAAATTCATCCTTCAGTCAGGGAAAATAAGAAAAGAAATATTGAATCAGTTAAGAGCATGACAGAAAGTGTAGAGGAACATTAATTCCTTTTGCGTTCAATGTGGTTGCCATGTGCACCTACATGGGAGCTGAGCTGTAATGAATAATTGATATACGGGGCCAATAATTAATGATGAATTAAATTACAATTTCTGTGGCATGGCCTGTATATTCACATATATTAATGAGACTGCCAAGCTTATTAATTATAATAATCTTAATCATAAAAGTAATAATAAGCAGTTATTCTTATTCAACTAAATTAGGTCCATCTAGTACAGTGGCAATGCACTACCCCGAGGGAGATCAGGGTCTGATTGCGCTCCTCCACCCATCTGAGGCTGGACAAAGCTACTGAGAGAGGGTTCCCAGCTGCCCCGGCGGGGGGGGGGGGGGGGGGGCGGACGTCTCAGCCATTGTGCAACAGTGACACCTACAATAGGGTCAGGGTGTGAGCATCCATCCCAGCGCCTGGGTGGAGCCGTGGTCTGTGGTCACTGGAATGGTCGGGTTAAGATGGAAGAAGGGGGCAGCAGGGGGCTGCAGGAGTGCAGGAAAATTCCCAGGCTCATTCCACACGGCTCCAGTTGCTTCCCAGTACGCAGGAAGTCCAAAGGAGCTGGAAGAAATGACAGATCCCCCCCCCTCCCAAAAAATGTAATTATTTGTTTGTTTATTGAGTTTAGAGCTTTTCATTGGTACTTCTGGACGAGTGAGGCCTGACATTGTACCATGACTGTTGCAGAGAGCTGGGAAACCTCAGACCCTTCGGTTTCGTCATTACTACTTCTATGGCGTGACCTCGGGTACGTTACTTTTGTTCTCTTCTTGCTCTCCTCGATCGTTTTTCTATCATTAAGATCTTTGGAAGCAGGACCTTGAAGAGTCCCATCTACTGTTGGACATTATAACACCGTTTATGCCCATGGGGGCTTTGTAAATACTTAGCGGTCTGGCCAGGCTTTGCGCCAGACTCGATTGTTGCTCATGGGGGGGTCGGCAAGGAGAGTGAGCCAGGAGGGCAGCCTCAGCCATCACGGAATGGCGAGCACCTCCTGACTGCATTCAAGCTGCAACATGTCCGGGGGTTTCTGGAGATGCCTCGGTCTGCGGAGCCCAGGCTGAGATACGGAAGGAGGGTGATGGGGCCCCTGATATGAGGGGGGGGGGGAGTGAGGGGGAATTATCAGTGGGGTAGCGGGGTGGAAAAATATAGAGGAAAGGCTGAGAAAATAAAATAGGAAAGAGAAGAAAAAAAACGCAGAAGTCACAAGGGAGAGAAAATGTGGAACAAAGGAAAGGGAATAAATAAGGGGAAATGACAACATGAAAATAAATCGAGACAAAACAATTCACAAAACAGGAAAGAAATTAAGGTGGGATCATGAAAGAAATAAAGGAAGAAAATAAGGAGAATAGAAGATCAAGAAATACAAAAGTTGGAAAATATTTTCTTGAAAAGTATTATTACAGGGGAAATTGGCCGAAGAGCAGTACAGGGGTTCGTAGGCAGTTGTAAGAGTGCTTCTAATTTCCATCTTTATCATACTATTTCCCTCAGGAAATGTGGTGAGCTGGGATTTCTTCCTTAGAGCAATGGTGAAGAGCTCAAGCAACCGTATTCGCTCTGGAGAGAACTGGAGTATCCAGAGGTCAAGATACGGCCCTTCGAGGGTCCTTTGAAAGGTACGGCAGCTTCTGAAGGTTCTCTTCGAGCAATGGGGATGTTTGAATGTCACAAGAAAACTGATGCTGTGGTTCAAGAAATTGCAAATTTTTACGAACCCTTGCATGTATGTATGCCTTTATTTATTTATTTATGCAGGGTTAATAACCTATATCTGTTTAAATGATTACTTCTAGGGGTGTGCAGGAAAAAAAAGCTTTTGATTTGGTTATTCAATTTGTTTCATTTTTTGGGGGGTTGGGGGGGATTTGCTTAATTTTGTTTTTCTTTCCTTTTTGTTTTTGTTTCGGTACACGTTAAATGGGTTTAGTACACGTTCAAATGAAAAACAAACTGAAACGAAATTTTTTAGATGGCACGAAACGAAATTTTTTTAAGTGGCATGAAACGAAACAAATGTTGGTGATACTTTCCTGTTGTTTCAGAACAAAAGCGCATCCCTAATTTCTTGCAAATCTCAAGATGAGATTTGTGTGTAAAGGTAACTTGCAAGTTATTTTTGATAAGGAGGAGGTTATCACCCCGATCTTTTTGAGAAGTTGGCTTCTAGGCTCCCATCTAGTCCAATAATTTCAATATTAGTCCTTAAGCTGAGAGGCATGGATTACTGTTCTCTCCAGAATCCAGCACTGAGGAGCTCTTAAGTCAACCAGAAGGTGTTCATACTGAATGGTGACGGGACCTTCCCCTCCCCCCCTGGGGCTCTGAAATCCATTTCCACAGTATTCCCAGTCACAGGTGGCTCAACAAGCAGAACAGTTGGGAATTATACCAAGACTGGATTCCAAGATACATAGGGCCTATAAACCACTATTTAAATATAAGCAATAAAATGTTATCAGCTCAGAAAACAAGGTATATTAACTGACTCCTAGACTAGGTGATGAAGGACATTTTCTGTTACATTATAGACTGTGTATAGGTTGTAGAATTAAAGTTTTGGCATAGCCGATGAAACAAATTTGCACTACAGATTTGGAAAGGCTGAAGTGGAAGAACAAAATCCATGATGAAAAACTACTTGACTGCTGTGCAATCCTTTTTACAGCCAACTTGGGTTTTTAGACATTTCAGTGCAATTCAGCTTACTTAAAGCAACACATGCAAAGCCCACTTTTTCGAGGTTACTTCTGTAGGGGGGACACCCAATAATTTCTGCCCTTTTGTGAGCCTGGTGGGCATACGGAAGACTCTGAGTAGGGGAGACCCCGGGAGTTATCAATGTGCCTGAATCTAGGAAATGTTAAATGTTTGTGTTATGGTTGCCGGCTGCGGCGGTCTGCAACCGGAGCCGGGCACTTACCCGCGCTGTCGGGGCGCTGCAGGGGCACCTGCAGGAGCAGGCAGCGGTCCCTGATGCTCTCCTCACAGCCGTTGCTGCCGCTGAGTCCTGGCCGTGTTGTTGGCCTGCCTGCGCGCTGACTCCTCCCCTGCCGGCTCTCCTATGGTTGCGCACGCGGCTGCTGCATAGAATTAAAGGGGCCACGACAGGAAATGGTCATGCCCCTCCCTGGGACTCCTCCTTGATTTTCTGTATTTAAGACAAGGTCTGCTCCTCAGACCTTGCCTTGGTATCTTGGCTCCTGGTCAGGTGTTGTTCCTGAGCTCCAAGTTCCTGTTCCTGTCTTGCTCCTGGTCTCCGCTGTTGGTTTTCTTTGGTCTTGTTCCTGTCCTTCCGATCCCAGCACCTGCTTCTCCTCACGTTGGACTGATTCTTCTGGCTTGGACCCCTGGACCAGCTTCTGACCATTCTTCGGGCTTTGACCCCTGGACCGGCTTCAGACCATTCTCCTGGCTTTGACCCCTGGACCGGCTTCCGATCACTCTTCGGCCTCGACTCCTGGACTGACTTATGCCCTGCTGGAGGCGCCAGCTGTCTAGATTCCACCACCTGTAGGAGGCACCTGTGTCCAGACCTATCTTCAGTCTTCAGGGATTCACCTAAGTCCAAGCGGCCCGGGTCCCTACGGGCTCCTCCTGGGGGGACCGCGGGCTTCCAGTAGCGAAATACCTGTTCAACTTCTTCTTTATCCGGCCTTGCCTTCCGACGGTAGGGACCTAAAAGGATTTATTCTCTCTTAGGTATCGCCAACTCTACCTCGGACTAAGGGTCCACCTCCAGATCCGTAACAGTTTGTGCATGCAATATTACTAGTTGATCACTAGATGGCATTTTGGGTATGTAAGCATTTATTTCCCTGATATACTGGGTTAATAGGGGAAATGGGTATGTTGCCTTAAAGGTTTTGGTTTCTCTCATTGCCTGCTGAAAGAGAAGCTGGTAGTGATGTAGCCATGGGAGGGCCTGGGCAGGCCCACCCAACCAGGGCTGTCTGGCACCGGAGCAGCAATGCCATCGCAGAATCCCATCCCTACAACGGCGAAGAAAAGGACCAGAGCTGCAATGCTATTGCAGGATCCCATGCCTGCGACGATGAAGAAGGCTGGAACTACAATGCTGTCACAGGAACTCATCCCTGCGATAGCGAAGAGGAATACAGGAGCAGCAAGGCTGTCGCGGGATCCCATCCACACGACAGTGGAAGTAGGAGTTTGGCATGCCTAATGAAAAGGCTTCATATTTGTGTGGGTGAGAATAGGAGCTTGAATGTGTGATGTGGGTGAGAATGGGAGCCTGGGTGTGTGTGTGTGTGGAGGGTGAGAATGGAAGCCTGGGTGTGTGTGTTTGGGGTGAACATAAGAGCCTGGGTGTGTGTGTGGATTAGAATGGAAGCCTGGGTGTGTGTCTATGTGGATGAGAATGGGAGCCTGTATGTGTGTGTGTCTGTATTAGAATGGGAGTCTGGGTGTGTGTATGTGGATTAGAATGGGAGCCTGGGGGTAAGAAAAGGAACCTGGACATATGTGTATGTAAGTGAGACTGGGAACCTGAGTGTGCATCTGTGTGTGTGAGAATGCGAGCTGGGGAGTGAAAGTTAGAGCTTGTGTTTGTGGTAGAGCATGTGAGAGTTTGTGTTTATGTGTATGGCAGAGCATGTTAGAGTGAGAGTTTGTGTGTGTGTGAATGATAGAGCATATTGGAATGAGAGCTTGTGTGTGTGTGTGTGTGTGTGTGTGTGTAAGTGGGTTTATGGAAGAGCATGTGAGAGTGAGAGCTTGTGTGTGTGTATGGTAGAGCATATTAGAGTAAGAGCTTGTGTATGTGTGCAGTGAAAGTGAGAGTTAGAGATTGTATTTGTGCTAGAGCATGTGAGTGAGAGTTTGTGTGTATGAAAGAACATGTTAGAGTGAGAGTTTGTATTGTGTGTATGGTAGAACATGTGAGAGTGAGAGCTTGTGTGTGTGTGTGTGAGTGTGTAGAGAGAGAATGTGAGAATGAGAGCTTGTGGGTGTGTATGGGGGAGAATATATGAGAGTGAGAGCTTGTGTTTGTGATAGAACATGTGAGAGTGAGAGTTTGTGTGTGTGTATGGTATAGCATTTTAGAATGAGAGTTTGTGTGTGTGTGTGTGTGTGTGTGTATGGTAAAGCATGTGAGAGTGAGAGCTTGTGTGTGTGTGTGTATATATATATGGTAGAACATATTAGAGTGAGAGCCTGTGTGTGTGTATCTGTGTGTGGTAGAGTATGTGAGAGTGAGAGCTTGTGTGTGTGTGTGTGTGTGTATGTACGATAGACCATGTGAGAGTGAGAGCTTGTGTGTGTGTGTGTATGGTATAGCATTTTAGAGTGAGAGCTTGTGTGTGTGTGTGTGTGTGTGTGTGTATGATAGAGCATATTAGAGAGCTTGTGTGTGTGTGTGTGTGTGTGTGTGTATATAGGTGGGTGTATGGAAGAGCATGTGAGAGTGAGAGCTTGTGTGTGTGTGTGTAGAGAGAATGTGAGAATGAGAGCTTATGGGTGTGTATGGGGGAGAATATATGAGAGTGAGAGCTTGTGTTTGTGATAGAACATGTGAGAGTGAGAGTTTGTGTGTGTGTGTATGGTATAGCATTTTAGAGTGAGAGTTTGTGTGTATGG
The DNA here is from genome assembly GCF_901001135.1 of Rhinatrema bivittatum. NCBI lineage: Eukaryota > Metazoa > Chordata > Amphibia > Gymnophiona > Rhinatrematidae > Rhinatrema > Rhinatrema bivittatum. The sequence goes on from NC_042619.1 coordinate 24,537,124, forward strand.
TAAAGCATGTGAGAGTGAGAGCTTGTATGTGTGTGTGTGTGTATATATATATGGTAGAACATATTAGAGTGAGAGCTTGTGTGTATGTATCTGTGTATGGTAGAGTATGTGAGAGTGAGAGCTTGTGTGTGTGTGTGTATGTACGATAGACCATGTGAGAGTGAGAGCTTGTGTGTGTGTGTGTGTGTGTGTGTGTGTATGGTAAAGCATGTGAGAGTGAGAGCTTGTGTGTGTGTGTGTGTGTTTACATAATGTGAGAGTAAGAGCTAGGGGGGAGAGCATATGAGAGTGAGAGCTTGTGTATGTGAGGGAGTCTGAGAGAAAGCATGAGCCTGTGTGTGTGTGTGTGTGTGCGAGGGAGGAAGGGAAGAAGACAGTAGGAGAAGAAACAGAATGAGAAGAGAGACCCTGAAAAAGAATCAGGAAATGATCAATAAGGGAAAAGTGGGAAAAAAGAGACTGGGACCAACTGATTAGAAAAATACAAAGATCAGGCAATAAAGGTAGAAAGAAATATTTTGAGATTTTAGTAATTGGAATATGCTATGTTTGGGAATGTGCATTTCTTATATTTTTGTATTTTGCTCTTCAGTATTCCACTGTTCAGAGTCTGGTTTCTCAGGCTTTCTATTTCATTTTTTGTCTGTATGTTTCTGTTTCTAATTTGTAGTCTCTTATTTCTATATTAGGTAAGGGTCAGTTTCTGTTTTACCTGTGAATGACTGAAGTGCAGTATTTCTGCTAGCATGTAGTTTCTTTGTTCTGTTACTCCAGTAGGTGATGTATTGATGTTCTAGGGCTGGTGTAGTATTTGCATTGCTGCTATTTCATAAGGTTTCTGTTATTTGAATCCTGAGAGTCAGTGCTGTGACTATAGGGTATGGCAAGGTTCTAGATGTCTCTTTTTTTGCAGGAGTTTGTGTTACTTTACAAAACATTTAGCAGTGGAGGGATATTTTTTGCTGAGGTGACACCAGAATTTGAATTTTTTTTTTTCATGTTGGTTGTAATGTGAATTGTCCTAGCTCTGCTTTGCAACTATTCTGATGATTAATGCTATTTTATTGTAGTTACGATTTATTTATTTATTTATCTAGGTGTTTTATATCCCATTGTTCCAAAAGAAGATCACAACGGTTTACAGTATTAGCATTCATATTCATGGTCAACGGACATATGCTTTGGGCTAATGTTCCCTCTTCTAATTCAGCATCACAGAGAATACATATTCTGGTTCATAATTATACATCTTCAATAATATCAAAGTAGTTCTTATCTAATTTAGTTCATATTAATTCATTCTAGGACTACACAACAGTAAAAAAGATTCTAATCATACTAGGAAAACCTTTATCTCATTATCTATTGATAGTTCGACTAGCGTTATCTCTTGTCCTGTCAAAGGAAGTCTCAGTATTATGGTTGTTAATGTTTACGTTAAATTGTAAGCCTTTCTAGAAAGCCATGTATGATGATTTCTGCCTTTCTGCAAAGAGGATTCATGAAAGAATACATTGATTTTTGTTTTATTACATGATTGGATCTGTTTGTTTTCTTTGCTTTTTACATGATATATAATTGTGCATTTATAAACTGCAATAAATATAAAATAAATTAATCAGAATAATAAGGATTTTTTTAATGCTGGCAAGTGCTTGAAATAATTGAGGTAAAATATTTTAAAGTTTCATGATGGCTGTTGGAAACTGCTTAGAAAGCCATTGCAGGGCACAGTATATGGCATTATTTATCAGTAAGAATACAACTAGTAGGTCTCAGACCTGCATGCCTACAGCCCACCCATATTAACCTTGTGCCCACCCAAAAAATCAGTTCTGGCTAGGCCACTGGAAGCGGGCAGTATAAAGGGGGAATGTTTTGGCTGGGTTTTACCCTTTCCCCTGCCCTTGCCCAAATGGGATGGGGATTAGGGACCTCCAGCTACGTAACTGACTGGAGTCCTTAGGCCCAGGGTCCCTCTAATGGGCATGGGACCCTGTAGCAGCTTTTCCCCCTTAAGGGGAGAGGTCCGAGGCTAAGAAGAAGCAGAAGGAGCCAGTTTCCTAAATGGGGTTTGGACTGGAGACGCACGAGATGGCAGCTGTGGAGTTGCATGGAATGGGCGAGTTCCCGAAACTGGGAGTTGCCCCAGGGGGGGTCCTTTGATGTGTGGAGGTCGGGAGAACCAGCCCAGGGAGAAAGGAGTGATTTCCTCCTCTCCCTGAGGAGCTTACCGGGGTGGCGAAATGGAGAGGCCAGAGGCCTGAATGTGTACTGGTGTTTTTCCTCCTCCTGAGGAACTGCCCACGAGAGGTTCAGAATAGGCGCGCGAGGGGGGGTGATTTCATGTGAAGGGGGTGACTCAAGATGTCCAGGGAAGCCTGCAATAAGAGGATGGAGATTCGGAAAGCGGTGAGAAGCTCCTAGACCATGGGAGGTGTGAGTAATGCTATGGGAAGTGCGATCAAGTACTTGATGCCTATTGGATGACAGTTTTGGGATGGGCATGCTTGAACAAACCGGGCTGAGGGAGAGAGAATACAGTGGAGAGAGTAACAAGTCAACCAGTCTGGTCAGCGGTAGTTGCCACATGGAGCTCCACGATTCTCTGACTTGTCCCATGATGATTTTGTAAGACTTTCTCATCCATGTACAACTGGATTTCCAGGAAAAGAAATGAAGTTGTTGGTTTGGAATTTGATGTAATGGGTCATCTCCATTGTTAAGGTAGCCTGTCCCTCTGGATGGAGTCAGAGGTCATGGAGGGCAGGAGGGGATTTCCTCCCTGTCTTTACAGCACTAGTAAAACAGAGTTGTGTTAAATCATGCTGTCATCATCAAGGTCCATGTCACCATCTGCATGACCATTTTGAAGAGCCCACAAAATAAATTTGGAGGGGACGACCGATGCATAAGAGGGAAGCCCCTCCCGATCCATAAGACACTGGTCGAGAGTTATTCGAGTTCTATTTTATATGAATATTATTTTTAATGTTTTATTTTACTCTTTGCTGATTCTTTTAGTAATGAACGTAGCTATCTTTTAGTCTTATTTATTTTATTATGATGGTTTATATAATTTTATTCTAATTATTATATTTTTATGTTTTTTATTTTTTAGTTATTATGAACACCGTAGTGATAGAAACTCGTTTCTGTACAATGGTATAGAAAAACTGTACAAACAAATAAATAAAATAAATAAAATAAGCCCCATCGTTTTTTTGAACCTGGTTGGGGCGGAGGGGGTTACACTTTTAAATCTTAAACCCTGGCTCTTCCAGATCTTAGCCTTCTGGATTTGAACTAGGGTAGTGCAGAGGGATGCCATACGTTGCATTCAGGATTCGTATTCGTCGGGGGGCAGATACGTTGCATTCGGGAAGGGGGGCCCCCCGATACATACATGCGTTAATTCTTATTCGTTTCCTGGCTAAAATTGAATTAAGTACAACCCCCCACCCTCCTGACCCCCCCAAGACTTACCAAAACTCCCTGGTTGTCCAGCGGGTGGTCCGGGAGCTATCTCCTGCACTCACACCCTCGACTGCCGGTATTCAAATGGCGCCGATAGCCTTTGACCTTCTATGTCACAGGGGCTACCGGTGCCATTGGTCAGCCCCGGGGCCGGCCATCCATTGTTCCTACCATGTGACAGCCCCATGTGACAGGGGCTGACCAATGGCACTGGTATCCCCTGTGACATAGTAGGTCAAAGGCTATCGGCGCCATTTTGAATACCGGCAGCCGAGGGTGTGAGTGCAGGAGATGGCTCCCGGACCCCCCCGCTGGACCACCAGGGAGTTTTTGTAAGTCTTGGGGGGGGGGGGTCAGGAGGGTGGGGGTTTTGTTTAAATTGGCTCCTTTAGACGGCCGAACAATTTAGCGAAGATTTGTTGTATTCATGGGGAACCGCGATACGTTTCGCTTCTCCACGAATACGCTTCTCCAACGAATATGGCCCTATACGTTGCGGATTACAAATACGTAGGAAACGAATGCACACCCCTAATTTGAACCCTCTTGCTTCTTTTGTCCGTGTGTCTTGACTAGTCTGTAAGCTTCCCAGGGAAGAGCCAGTCTCTTAGGCGTGTCTGTCCAGTGCTCTAGCATGGTGAGGTGTAGTAGCAGCAGCAGCTAAGGGATGCTCAGATGATGAATAAATACGTTGTCCGGCGTGCTGGAGGTTTGTATGATTTGCTGGATGCTGCCAGATAAGTAACATGGCCCTCATGAATGGAAGGGAGGGACGGGGTACATTTTTCTGTGGCATGATGGGAAGGAGATGTGTGTTTAGCTGTTCCCACCCCTTGTGCAAGGGGGGTGAGGGAAGGGTTAGTTTCTATTTTATAGATCTTATTGTGTGTGTTTATAGATATATGTACTGTATATTTACCATATGTTATTGTATATCTGATGTACTTTGATTGCTATTGCTGATATGTTGCAAGCTGCCCTGAGTCCTTATTGGATGGGGGCACATAAATCGAAAACGTAATGTAATCTTTCCACACCTATTGTGTGGTTGATGGCATGTTTCTTAACCTCCTTACCTTGGAACGAGCTCTTTTAAAACCTTCTTCTCTTCACCTTGTAATGCTAATTAAGGGAGTCATTTTGTAGCAGCCCGCCTACGTTTCAAATCAAATACAGAAATATTCCTATCAATTTTCAAAGCGAAAGTACGTGCATTAATTCCACCAAAATTGCCCGCACGCGATTACGCCTGCTGATTTGTACGCAGATATTTGGGGGGGGGGGGGGGGTGGGAGAAATTGCCCCACGTTGCTCTGAAAAAATGCAAATGTATATGTGTAAATGCAAACCCCCATCCCTGCCCCGCGCCCGGGTGCTCCTCTGCGCGCTGCTGCGTACAGGCCACGCGCGTGCAAGTTTACCCACGCATCAAGCGGGCACATTTCTATACACGGACACTTCTGCTCCTTAATATGCCCCGCACGGCGCTTCGGAAAGAAGAACATTTATCTGCCAGGTGCTAATTAAAAGCTATGGGCCATGGCTGCTATCATTCCCTAAATACTGACGTGGATTAGGTTAGCGCCGTGAGAGACGGGTTCCCGGGTGGTCACGATTACGCCAGGTCCCCATCCCTACGATAAAATTCCTCAGTGACTACAGCAAAAGAGGAGGCTGAAAATGCAGGCTTGTGGGGATCAAGAGGTTAACTGCGTAAGACACTCAACCCTGAAAGGTGAGCTTGTGAGACAGTGGCCGAGACCAGGTGAGCCTTACGACTCCCGCAGCAGTGCGCCCATTGCCCGAGAGCCATGCCTTCCTCCTCCTCGCCCATCTGGCCCATATCATAAAGCTTATCCGAAAATAAAATAAAACCCCAGCTCGCTGGGCCAGATGTTCTTAGGACTTCCCAAACACACCACACACACACACACACACAGAGCCAAAGTGGGAGAAACCAGGCATTACATCCGGCTCCTATGTCGGCTTTTAAAACTAGAAGCATTTTACCAGCAATGCAACGCATGCAGTATTCATCCTGAACGAGAAAACAAGCTTGGCTCATAAATTAAAATCACCCTTTTGGTTCGGTTCAGTTTGCAAGTAACCATGCAAAATATTTTCCCCGGCTGCTGAATTAGCACACAGCTGGTTCATAGGCTTCAGAGTGACGAGGCACAGAAAGAAAATGGTCACTGAATGGGATTTTTAAATTGGGATCGTTCCTTTTAAACTTCACAAACCTTAGGGCCTGATTCATTAAACTTTTATCCCTTTGAACAAAGAATAGAAGGAGAGCCTTCATGAACCAGACCCTATAATACATTGTGGAAATCTCTTTTAATATGGCCATTATTCTATGATGGATTTATATATTTTCACTCTGTTTTCTGCCTGATTATATAGCTCAAGCACAACCACTGAGTTTCAATTTTTCGTTTTTTTATATCTTGTAGCTGACATAGGAGCTCCTGATCGGAATGGCAATATAAAATCACCTAATGGCACCCGCTGTGAATGCAGAGGGCCGTGTGCTACTTTTAAAAACGTTCTGTCCTGAATAAGTGTTGTGTCCAAGGTACCTACTGGAAAATAAAAAGTATTTCTATCACAGGCCAATGGTCACCTGTAATACCCAAAGCCTTCCCCATTCAGGATCAGAATAAAGGATGGGGCAAACTCAGGGCAAGAAAGTGCTAGGGGGCTGCTTTGCCCGGTTTTAATCTAGGGCACCGGTCACATAATAGGGATGTGCAGAGGCAACGCTTTTGTTTCAGTTCGTTGGTTTGTTTCATAGGTCACCTCCCTTTGTTTGCTTTGTTATAAACAAACAAAAAAAAAAATTCATTTATTCATTCCATTCGTTTTTCGTTTTCCATTGAAGTCATCAAAATGGCCCCAGCTGCACTGGTGCAAGGCGCCGAAGGGACTTCCCTTCCGTGTCATCCAGAGGTGGATGGCGCCATCTCTTCATACGCCAGGGGCCAGGCGGAAGCAACGGGGCATGGCTTCTGCTCATTTCACCGATGGCTCCTGGAAGGGGGGGAAGACGGAGCCTCGGTGGGAGCTCTTCAGCTCCAGCCCACTCCAGGCAGTTCTCAGGGCTAAGGTCCTGATGCTGGGCCCAGTCTACCTTGGGGTCCAGGCCTCGGCGTCAGGCCCAGGTTAACCTGTTTTGGTTTATTTTTTTTAAGCAATACATATGAAAATACTTGAAAAATTGGGTTATTTTCCTCAGAGGCTCTTTCCACTTCATTCCACTTGGAACAAACCTAAAATTACCTCACTTGTTGCCCCTTTTGCATTCGTTAATGCTTGAATTTCTTGCAACTTCTGCAAGAGAAAATATGCCCTAGAAGAACCTGCATGAGTACAATCTTGTACTGAAAATGCTTGATCCTTAAATTTAACTCTTATGGACAGAATTCTATGGTACCCATTTTTCAAGCTTTTGTTTGCATGGTTTTTTCGGTGGGTTTCTTCTTTTACGAAGTTTGAATAGGGCAACGGACTAAAGCTGTTCTTTTTTAGAAATCGTACAAGTACCTGAGTTACAGATGCTCTGCACTTTTTTTTTTTTTTTTGCTGGGGGCCCTAGTGAGCTAGCGGCCAGAGCAATAGGCCACAAATCAGGGTGCAAATCCCACTCCTCTCACCAATGTTCCTTGTGATCTTAGGCACATCACTTTATCTCCTATTGCCTCAGGTACCTACTTAAGAGTGAATGTTCAAAGCAGTTCCGCATGTAAAAATAGCGTATATACATATAAGTAGCAAGTATATGTGTCTGTGCTATTTTAGAAACCTTAAGATTATGAGCGTAACTTTAAGACATGTCCGAATGCACCTACATATGCAGCTATACGTGTGCATGGGCGCGTGCAAATGCACGTACATGTAAATGCAAATACATGTAAATCCACGCAACAACAGGTTCATGTATCAAAAATAATGTGGCATGTATTTTAAACATAGCCACTTTGGTTTTGATTTCTCCGGCTAAGTGGTGACAAATATCCAGTTAAGTAGTGCTGTGGTGACTTGTCCAGCTAAGTAAGATAGCCGGATAAGTAAAAGAAAAGTGCTACATAGGTGGATAAGTAAGAAAGATGGATAACTAGCATTTGAAGATTTATCTGGCTATCTTACTTATCCGGCTATGTAGTGCCACTTAACCCGATAGGTCAAAAATTAGCCAACTAAGTGGCAGTCATCCGTCATGTGTGTGTGTTTGTGCTTCTAATTTCAATCATTTACCTGAGGAAATTTAAATCGTGTGTTTTCCTTAGCACTCGGCTATTATGCACATAAATTATCAAATGTTATAACACGTGGGTGTAAATGAACTTACCAGTTAAACAACTAGTCTACCAGTTTTCCCAGTCTCTCTCTAAGTCATCAAGACTCCCCTGGGTCTTCAGCTTGCACTCCCCCCCAGTTTACCCAGACCCCTCACCCAATCAGTATTTTTTGCCTATAAAGAAATAGATTGACTTTCCCCTGATAATTAGCTCTTGAGATGTGCATTTGTTCTTCCCAAATTAATTTCCATGAAATTGTCTAATTCAGCATGGTTCGGGGGCAACGAAAACCAAACAGAATTTTTCGGAAAAATTCGTAGTTCGTGTTAGCGCGAGCTAACTTTAAAATGTTAGAGCGCGCTAACTGTGATTAGCGCGCGCTAACATGAAAATAGGGGGCCCACGGAAAAAAAAAAACCCTGATCCGTGGGAAAAACGAAATTTCCCATGGGGGCCCAAAAATGAAGCCCGAACCGACCCCCCCCCCCCCAATGCACATCTCTATTATTTTCCATTTCATGCATACATTTTAATGGGGGGGCGGGAATAGGGGCATTAGAGGGTGATCCAGGGTTCAAAAGTGCATGCAGTAATAGCTTTTTTGTAAGCAATATGCATTGTATATATGACTGAACTTATTCCTACACTTTTACACCTGATAATTGACTCTCGCACGTGAAATTGGACTTGCATCTGCAATTTTTGGTCTGAGTGAATTGATGGGGATTCAGGATTCTTGGGATATATTTGTTTGGGATCCTGCCAGGTACCTGTGACTTGGATTGGCCACAGGACGCTGGGCTTGATGGACCCTCGGTCTGACCCAGCATGGCAATTTCTTATGTTCTCATGGGGAAATGCTAGAGGGTCTAAGTGAAATGGAGAGGGACTGGGTGAACTGGCAGAAGTATCAGCGAACTTGCGATTCCACAAATGTGCACAAGTTAAGTATTTTCAAACCAGTATACACATAATACTTTATGACAAACCCGCCTCTACATATAAATCAGGGTTATTACGCATACATGTTATATTTTTTTTAGGTACCTTAATTATACATGCATATGTTTATAAAATAGGTAGAGAAAATATGCATTTACTTGCACTGGAAATATACGTGCCTACTGAAACACACATGCAGACTGTCAGAGCTGAAATCCTCTGGATTTTATAAACTGCACAGTCTATAAAATTCTAGCATTCATCTCCATGCATTCACTTGCACATGCAAAATGCTGTATCGTGGATAGGTTTGAAAGTTAGGATCCCTGATTGTAAGCTCAATGGGACCTGGGTCTATTTGTACCAGAAAAGATGCAGTTAGCCACCTTGAGCTGAAATTGGAAAGGCAGTCTAGAAATACAAAATCCTATTATTACTTTCCCTTCCACTAGGAGCCAGATTGTCATTTGAAGTACAAGTACTATGCTTATAACACAATTAATAGTGCTTTCTTTAAAGCGATGAATGCATGCAGCTGAACGTGAAATGCAGAGATGGGGGAGGCCTGTGTTTTTATGGAAAATATAAAAAGACAGGCGCATATATTGGATACATGGTACCATGGTGCTAATTCAACCCTTTTAGCATTTAAAATAGAAATGAAAATATTTCAAAAGTTTGCCACATGTTTTTTTTTTTTCTTAGCAATCAAGTCTCGTGCCTTTTCTAATTTTGTATATTCATTTTTCTGACTTGTAGTCCTTGTTTTGAAAATGCAATTTCAAGGTAGCATGTTGGACAAAATTCTTATTTATTTTCAAAAGCAGGAAAAAAAAAGAGGTTTAGATCAAATTGGCTCCCTGTTTTGTTTCCTGTTTTTAATATGCTTTGATTTGTATTTTATCCTTGTTTCCTTTTTCTCATCAGTGCTACACACTTGGAAGAGCTATGGTTGTCACAACCTGTCCCTGTGAAACAATGATTTGTTTTCATTCTCTCAGCAAATCACCCAAAATGATAGAGTCTGCTCCCCCTAAACAGCTTTCCAGAGTCAGCTAAAGAGCCAATCCCCCTTCTCAGGCTGTCAAATTTCAGAAAAAAATATTCTGTTTGGTAGTTTGAGAAGCAAGAATATCCCACTCCAACAAAGTGGCCTTTTTCACCTTGACTAATTTAAAAAGGGTCAACATTTTTCATGCTGTTCAACAGTGACCCAGTGAAGTGATTTCTGGGGATTTAAAGATTTTTTTGCTTTCATAAAATCTGAGATTAAAAATTGCATTCTCTGTATGTGCAGCAAGAAATATTCATTATAAAAAAAAAAATGACTTTGAACGTGAGCAAAGACCTTGAGTTCTGTGGGTGGGTGAACATCGTGCGCCCCCCCCCCCCTCCGTGCAACGGAGAGAGACTGGGGTAAGAGTGGCTGACATCCTGGTTAGTATATCAGGCACTGGGATCCAGGAGAGCAGGAGGCAGATCTTGCTTCTGTCACTGGAGGCTCACTGTGATCTCAGGCAAATCACATCATACTCCTACAGCCTCAGGGGCCTGGGCAGAATGCAAGCCTGACACCTGCATGTAGTCTGGGGTTCAGCCTCCTGACTATAGAAACAGCAAAATAGCAAAGCCATGTTTTACACTAATATTTACAGAGAAATGGAGTAGAGGAAACGTTTGAAAGGCTAAATAGAAATATCTCTCGACCTAGTCTGTACCAGCAAGGAGTCTCTTCTGATATGGTATATCCTGGCATTAGCTGATACACAAATGGCTGATCAATCAGGTAAAAAAAAAATCATCCATGTAACATAGTACATGATAGAAAAGAAACACATAAGTGTTTGTTTGTTTTTTTTTAATCTCATCCACTTTATAATACCAATATTTGTCTTCTCAGGATACAACCTTCAGTTTGGCTTTTGTGCATTTTAGCTCTGCCTGCCAATGCATAAATACTCAGGAGACTGCCACTGCCTGGGATAGTTTTACTTCACTGGGATGCAGGAAACGTTCCCATATTCTTGCCCATACAGAAAGAATGCAGAACGCTCACTGCAGCCATTCCTCGTGGCCAGGCCGGCTTTATCTTTCTGCTGTCTGACTGGAGTGAGAATTTGCACTTGGGGATTACTAGCTTTGATGGGGTCCCCCTGTGAACAAATCCTCCGCTTAGTTCAATAATTGTCTGTGCGCAAATCTGCTTCTCTGTTCAGGCTCAAGAGCAACAAATCCCCTTTGCATGCTAAACAAACAAAGGCAGGTTGGATCCATCACTTCCTGCGGCCTGCAGTCCTGGTGGGGTATTTATTGTAAATGTGAACTTTCCGGAACACTGCTATTGTCACATCTTTGAACTGCATGGTTATAATCGATGAGACCAACGCTCAGTAGGCCTTTCAGAGGACAAGTTATCCGGATATATTCAGCGGGATAAACGTCTCGCTGAATATACTTGTTTAAAGTGATCCGGCTACATACAGCTGGATAGCGATAACCCTAACTGGCCCGTGATTGAATCTGGCTGGTTAGGCCTAAGGTTTTTCGGCCTGGTGTGGCCGGATAACTCGCTGCTGACCCGGATATCTTAAGAGGTACGCAGGTAATAACGCTGGAAGCCTGTTTTTACACTACCAATCCATGCTCCCAACGTTATTACCTACGTAATGCTGGAAGCCGCCAGGATCGCAGAGGACGGCGATCCCGACACGGGGGGGGGGGGGCCATGTTTGGCGGTAACAGGTGGGTGGGAGGGAGTCAGACGGGGTGGGGGAGCAGGAAATTAATATTTATTTATTTTTTTAGCGGGGAAGGAGAGAGGAGACCAGGGCCAGCGGCGATGAATGTTTTTAGGAACTTTATAAAGTTTTACAGATTTAAAAGTTGTGGACAGCTTTCTCGGACCACGGAGTGGGGTAGGGGGTAGGTACATGTGGTTGGGAGATGGGCATCAGGCTGGGAGGCCCCTGCACTACTTACCCAGATATCTCTGAAGCAGGCCTACAGTTATCCGTCTAACCTAGCCGGATATGTCCAATATTTGGCTAGGTTAGCTGGATAACTCAACCCCTCCTCGCAATGCTCAGCCTTGCAAAAAGCTTTCAGGGTCAGATATTACTAGAAAGCTGTTCCATGCACTGTAAAGCATTAGAGCATTGTTAATAACTGAAAAACGCCACACCTTTTCTTTTCCTGGGCAATGGGTCTCTCCTCCAGGTTTTTTTATTCCCTTTTTTTTTTAAACATTTTGCAGCAGCATAAGACAAAAATGCTATGGTCCAGTTATCTCCAGATTATCAAGCATTTACAAGGTGGAAGAATTTTGCAGGACTGAGGTCTTACAGTGCTTAACCTCATCCTTCTTGTTAAATAAAGAAGGCTTACATGCAGCACCCACCCTGATGACATGAGGGGGTGGTGACTACCATCGGGCTGAGGGATTCTGCTGGCATGGAGTGTGCTTCAGGGTGGTGGGTGCCTTATGCAAATTATTAATTGCCTTGGGGCAGGTACTCAGCTGCTGTCCAGCTGATTAGAGAGAGCCGGATACACATATCTGGCTAACTTGGCTGGGATACTCAGTGGAATGGCCATGCCCCCGGATACACCCGGCTACCTAACAGTAAGCCAGGTAGATTTATCCAGCTAAATTCAGACCTGCTCAATGGCAGATCTAACTTACCCCATCATTCATCGAAATGCGTCATGGCGTTAACGTGCACAAAAAGTATGGTATCGCAAATTTTGAGGGGGTGGGATTTAGTTAAATTAGGGGCAATATTACATGGTAATAACTACACCTTTTTTTGTGGTGTTAGGCTGTGCAAGGAGGAAGGAAGAGAGAGAGAGAGATAGAACCTCTGGGGAGGGCTTCACTATGTGCACCTATTTATATCTCTAGAGGAAGTCTACCTAATAGGTCGAGGTGAAGTATTGGTGGTGATTTAAGGGCCAGTTTTGCATGTAGAGTGAGACACACGAACAGCACAGTACACCTTGGTGAAGATGTGACGTCATTTGGAGTGAGGAAAGTCTAAAAAAGATGAAATTCTGTACTATCTTATCTCACCCTAGCTTGATGGTGCCCGGTTATAGAGTCCATCAACCTTGGGTGAGAGAACATAGTAGGAATTTCATCTTTTTAGACTTTCCTCACGCGAAATGACATCACATCTTCACCAAGGTGTACTGTGCTGAAGAATAGCCTAAGGGAGGAGGAATAGCCTAGTGGTTAGAGCAGTGGCCTATAAACCAGGAGACCAGAGTTCAAGTCCTACTATCACTCCTTGTGACCTTAGGCAAGTCACTTTACCCTTCATTGCCTTAGGTACAAAACCTTAGATTATAAGCCCTCTGGTGATAGAGAAATACCTGAAGGTAAACTGATGTGATATGTTGGTATATAAAAATAATAAATAAATTCTACATGCAAAACTGGTACCACAAACACCTCACCTCTACCTATTAGATGGCCCTCCTATAGAGATAGTCTCTTTCTCTTCCTACAGGATACAAAAAATAGGGACCATTGCATGGTGTGGTAAGTCATTTAACAATTTTCATAAATACACCCCTTTTCCTTATCACAGGCATTAGTAACACTTTTTGATGAATCTAGGGGTTAGCCAGCTAACTTACACCTAGATTCAGCATTTTGCTATAAACTAAACATAGCAAAAATAGTGCCCGAGATAAAAAAAAAAGGGGTATGGTTAGGCTAATTTTCCTGCTACTGCATATGTATTTACTGCAACACATGATAACATTATGGCAATGCAGGTTATTTTTCATACTGCAAGAGAAAGAGAGAGTCTCACAAAAAAGTTAACTGTTTATACTACTGTAAAAGGGGGCACGAGTATCTCCGGGTGAGGTTTGTGGGGAGATTTGGGTTTTAGGGGGCAATTTTACATGCACAGCCCTATGTACAGACAGCACAGTTACCATCAGTGAAGATTTAATGTGATTTGGAGGGATGAAAGGTGAAAGAAGAGTAGATTTGTAGCATGTACTGCTGATTTTCTACTACTTGATAGCAAGAATATGTGGTGGGCCAGCGGCTGTACTCTTCTTGCCAGATTCTGTCTCAGCTCTGCTTCACCAGCGAGAAGATGGATTCCTACTGTAGAAATGCACTGCACTGTGCTCCTACTGTACAAATGTAACGCTCAGTCCTGTCCAAACATTCTTCCCAGTTTGGGCAGAGCGCGCATTATTGCGTCCTGCTGGCGTTTCCGATAAGGGGGTGGTGACAGAACTTTGCAGAAAGGCAAACGAGTTGGAAAAAAAAAAATCACAATTTCAGATGGCAACGACGACTCCAACCTGCCAAAGTGTTCATGCACCTTCCCACTATCTGTTACCTGTTCAAATGACTTCCTCTCTTACTCCTCCTGCTTTCCTCTCTTCCAAAGTTTTAGCTTTCAACACGGCTACTTAAGTAGCTGCTGGCAAACTAAAAAATTCCACCACCCCCAAAAAAAAAAACCTCTTTAAAATGTCATGGATTGATTTATCTTAACCGTGCAGTCTATCAGCAAAATTTAAACAATAAAACTAAGAAAGAGGGAAATAGTCTTCAGCATTTATTCATAAGTGAAGGATTTTGAGCAGGCAAAGATCACAAGCACGTCACAATCATTTGATTATACATTAATAATTTTGTCATTCTCATACTAACAGCAAGAATGAAATAGCACCAAGAGTGGTGTGCGCAACACATTACATTAGACAATCTGTGATATGCAACAAAACCTAGGCCACAAAATAGTAATTAGACACTCCCTATCTGCTGAGAAGGTATAATCAGAAAAGGCAAAAAGGGCCTAGTTATATTGTGAAAACTAATCAAGTAAAACAGCGAGTGACAGGGATATAAGGAAAGCGGCAGCAGTTTCCAAACAGGGGAGCTGAAGGGGAGAGGGTGGGGTGAAGAGTACAACTGAGAAAAATCAGAATGAAAATATAAAAACAAAGAGTCAACATCGATTAATATTGCTTTACTTAAAAAGCAGAGGAATATGACAATATTAGCAGGTTTATTGAGCTGAAACCGGGACCCTCATGTTTGGGACATGTTTTTGCTTTTTTCCCCCCTTATGATATTCAATTAACCATGCAGTTATCAAGGTGTGGTGTGCTGCACCATGTCCACATATAAATGATGTGTAAAAGCCTACTTAAATGCTATTATCTTTAACATGCTTTCTTCACATGCCGGGCTTCACATGGGTTGCGAACCTAGTAAGGAATCACTCGATAAGATTATATGCAAGGAATATCTCAAATCTGTCTCAAAATTTTGATCTCCCGTCATTTTTGGTTATACAATGTAAGGTATACATTTTTTTTCTTTTAATAATAAATCTGGGCAGAATTACAGGCAATTGGGTGACTGCACTTCCAGCATATAAGGTATTTTTACTATAAAAGTACCTTATCCAAAAGGCACGTTAGGGGTGTGTATTTGTTTTAAAATGTATGGTAATCCAAACCGAATCAGACATTTTCGTTTTGGTTCGTTTTACTCTGAAATAAATACACAATTCCCCTGAAAATCCCCAAAATATTTAGGCTCATTTAAAAAAATAGTGCATGCAAATGGTATGAGCTGTTCCTATATAGTGCACACTGGGGCAGATTGTCAAAGGATTTACGCGCCGGGCTTGAAAAAATGGGTGGTCTGGGGGCGGGGCCAGAGACCTCTGCAAGGCCACTAGGCCGGGGATCACGTGCCGGCAGTCAGCCGGCACGTGCAAGTTACACCTGCCTCTGGCAGGCGTAACATGTGAGATAAAGGTACGGGTTTTTTTTTTTCGGCTGGGGGGCGGGACAGGTAGGGTAAGGTGGGGCAAAGGAAAGTTCCCTCCGAGGCTGCTCCGATTTTGGAGCGGCCTAGGAGGGAACGGGGAAAGCCAGCTGGTCTCACCGAGGGCTTGGCACGTGCAAGGTGCACCCCCTTGCATGCGCCGACCCCTGATTTTATAACATGCGCGCGGCTGAGATTCCAGAATATACCAGGCAAGATCCAAAGCATGCATTAGGGTACAATGGACCTTTACCAGATCAAGCTATGTTTTGATGGAAGGTTTACCGCTAAAATGTTTATCAGGGGAGAATTTGTAACTAGTGAATTGCCAGTCTTTTGGCTATTTAGATTTGGAGTGCTATCTCCTTCTCCTTTTTAACTGCATGGTTGTTTGAACAGCCTCAAGACTGTCATGTTTAGAGAGGCTTTTGCATGATATCTGCAGCCAGAAGCAACTTGCAGGACATCCACATACCTGGCACAGCTCTGATCCTAATCAATGGGAAAAAAAACCCAGCAGGCTCTTTGAAGCATCAAGCATGCAGGCCAAGCCAACAACAAACTGCATTCAGATCACAATTCCCACAATCTGAATCCCTAGAGGTTTTTCTCAGATTGTCTCCCAAGCATTGGGGGTAACGTCGTGTACACATCCTGGATAGTTTATCTTACCCTGCACGACTCTGACTCTAACACTGATGCGCTGCGGCACAGACCACTGGTTTCAGAATATTATACTTACACTTGAAGCTGTCTGAGCTGCTGGAGCGATCCATACAATGCACACTGCCAGATACTGAGCTTCGTTTCTTTCCTCATCGTTCACTCCTTAGCTGCCCTATTCATAAAATTCTTAATTCTACTAAGCTTGGTCCTCCCAAATAATTAGCTTGCTTCTTCTCTGACCCTGTGAGTAGGCTGTTTCAATTCACAGGACCATTTGGCAGGAAGGGCGTGCATTTGTTTTGAAACGAACACTGCAATGAACACTTCCTTTCGGGTTGTCACGAAACGAAAGGAAAAGAAAAACCCCAACAGGGAGGGGCGTTGCTCTCATTTCAGATTGCACCCCTGCTGCCCCTGCAAACCTCCCCGCCCCCCTCACCCCAGCACCACTGCAATAGAAAAATTAACCCCTCCCCCAGGCCTTCCCCATCCCCCGATGCTCTCATATCCATCTTACCCCATCCATAGGTTCAAACAAGTTGAAATTGGGCACGAGTAATCCCCCCAGTCGCTCCTGCCCTTCTAGCCCTGTTGTCAAAATGGCGCCCGCCAGTCCTGAGGCTACACTACGGAGTGGCACCGACCTCAAGGCCGGCTGCTGCCATTTTGACAATGGGACCCGGCCAGGCAGGAGTGACTGGGGCTCACTCCTGCCCAATTTTGATAGTTTTGACTCCCAAAGATGGGGAAGGCCCAGGAGAGTAATTTCTTTTTATTGCTACAGTGCTGGTGGGATGGGGGGGGGGGGGCGGGGAGGACTGCAGGAGGAAGGGAGAAACCTGGCCCCCTTCTGTTTATTTCGTTTCGGTTCATAAAGAAACTAAATATCAAAGGAAATGAAAAAATGAATTAAAAACAAAACAAACTCCACGCCCCCACCAAAACATTTGTTTCCCGCGCCCATCCCTGTTCAGCAGCACCATCATGAAGTTTCATGTCACATTCTGTTAATTTGCTTTTTTTGTGTGTGTGTGTGCGCAATTCCCAGATAAATTGCACAGCCGAGACAGAGAGACCGAGCTACGGTGAAAGCGAGCGACGCTCACGGAAACGGGATTTGTCCGTTAGGCGCACGGAAAGAGCAATAGGAGAGAGTCAGCATTTAAACAGTGACTGGTCCAACAGTACAGTTTAGATCATCACTAGTGTCTGGGAGCTGCCGCGCGGTACGAAACGCAGCGACAAAAGTACAGGTGGAAGAAAACAGTGCTGCCAGCATTAGTTTCATGAAAAAAAATAGGTGCGCCTAAACACCAACTTCTGTACCCCTCTGCTAAACATCTCCCCTGTATTGTGAGATCTTACGTTCATCTTGAAAACTAAAAAGAGTTCATGAATAGGTTATCAAGCAGTGGTACTGACCCTGCCTCGCGGTTTGTTTGTTTTTTTGCCACCCAGATCAAACTACGGCGTCTTTAGCCGTGCGCCCTTCCTCGTATTTAATTCGTTTTCAGAATAAATCTCTGATTTCTGAAACAGAATGAGGATCAAGCAAACAGAAGATGCATTGATTTATAAGAGGGGGGGGGGGAATAAAGCTGGCACGTTCCTGGGGGGGGGGGGACGGACCTGAGGCAGCCCTGGTTTGTTGAAAGTGGCTCTCCTCGCTCTTCCAGGCTTTATCTTCCGCCAGCCGGGAGCAGAACCGACCCGCCCGGCCTCACGCTAGGGAAACCCCAAACAGCACTGGGCACTGTTCTGCTGAAGGAGTTTAGCCCCACCGCTATCGGTCGAGGGGGGAAAGGGGGAAGGAAGGGAGAAGTTAAAATCCCGGCCTGCTCCCATGCTTCGCACGGCTTCCCCGAAGGGGGACAAGAGTTTCGATAAGGCAGATGGGTGACAGGCAGATTCTGTCCCCACCCCCGAGGAACGCGGTTTGGAGTCGGCCTGCAGAGGAGCGAGGGGGCGCGGAAGGGTTTGGAAGCCCAGAAGCTCCCTTAGTTAACCCCACCCCCACCCCCCCCCAGGCCCCCCTGTCATCCTTGTCTCAAAAATGTGGTGACTCGTGTACGAGGAGGCAAACGTCACACACCATCATCCCATTTCTAGAGCAAAGGGCCTAGCTTCAGTCAGGCTTCATCTATGTCTAAAAACGGGGAGGTATTCAGGGTGAGCGTAAGGATGAAAAGGTGACAGCAACGAAAAATGGCAGGGCTGGGGGAGGGGTGAAGAAAAAAATGAGGAGGAGAAAACCATCACTTGCAGTTAGAGCACTGCTCAGGAGTCACTTTGATCTGCGCCTAGTGATTGAATTTCTATTCTTTAGACGCTGTCTGTTCCAGACTTTGCTCGCGCACTCACAGATTTATTTACTCTCACGCTCGCCTCTGCTTCCCCCCCCCCCCCCATTCTGCCTGGCTCTGTTCTGCGGCCAAGGTCTTGTAGGATCCGGGAAGGGGAAGGCTCCTCGCTATTCCTCCCTTTTCAAAGACAAATCTAATGCGGTGAGATCAAGAGAGCAGATCAGAAGCCTCTAATTCATTTTGTGGCCCTAATTCCCATCCCCCCCCCCTCCCAAAAAAAAAAAAAAGAGAGAAAAGAAAAGTGCGATGTAAATTTACTCTTTCGCCTCGGCCAGTTTATTGTTCAACTCTTTGCTTTTCTCCTTGTCCTCTGGCTTTGTCTCGCCGGCACTCTCCGGGCTCTTTTTCTTGACGGCCCGGCCTGACGTGATCTGCTTGTCTTTGGCCCTTTTCGCTGGTTTATGGCTTGCTGTTGTTGTCTTTTTTGGTTTGGAAGTCTGAACATTAGGCTTCTCCACCTGGACGGACATACAGACAACCCACAAACACAGAAAACACACAAAGAAAAGGTGGAAATGGGATTGGGGGAGGGGGGATGGGGGGTGGGGGAGGGGAGAAGGGGGGAGGAGAGTGTTAGTTACAGCGCAGCATTAGTTAAAATTTAATGATAATCTCGACCGAGCAGCATCCCGAGCTTTATAGCAACAGGATGCTTTTCTGCCTCTTAGGTTATGATAGGGGTAATAAATTAGTTTCATTTTTCATTTCATTTTTAGGGGGGGGGGGGGGTTGCCAGGAATTTTGTTTCATTTAATATTTCTTTTGTTTATTTCATTAAAAAAAAAAAACAACAACAAAATAAACATTAAAAAAAAAAAACAAATAGGAAAAAAATAAAGAAATGGGGCCTCCCAACCCCATCCACCCATCCCTTTCACTCAGAAAAATGCTGGGGTCAGGATCTTCCCTGGCCCCCACTTAACGCAGTCTAGGTTGATCCGAGGCCTAGGCCTAGGCTGAAGCCTCGCGTTGCGTAGTCGTAGCTTGCGGCAGGTCGTTGCGACCTCGGCCTAGGCCCTGCACAAAGCCCAGACTTGAAGGCCTGGTCCCGACCCCTCAAGGCCCGAGCCTGGACCTGACGTCGAGGCCCAATCCAGAGGCCAGGTCCCAATGCTCGGGCCTTGGCCCAGGGTCAGGCCGCAGCCTGAAAGCTGGAGCCCAGGCCTCGGAGGTCCTCTTCTGTCTACTTTCTTCTTCAAATTACTGCGTCCTCTGGGGATGTGCCAGAGTAAATTAATTCCAGTGCATCTTCTTCAGCAGAGGGCACCATTTTGGTGTATGGCAGTTAATTGAACTGCCGAACGTCAAATGGCATCCTCTACTGAGGAGAATGTGCTAGAGTTAATTTACTCTGGCAATCATTTGAAGAAGGAAGAAGAAGGAAGAGGTCCTATGCAGTCTGCACTGTGGCCTCCGGTCCTGGGCTTGACGGGGCCCTGGTGTCAGGCTTTGGCCTGGTAATGATGTTGGATCCCTGATGGATAAGGTAATTGGGTGTTGAGAAATTTCCGGACCCCGTAAAAATTTTTCAGGCCTGGGCCTTTGTTCGGGTCTCGGTTGAAGCCCCAGCATCAGGCCCGGGCCTAGGCTGAGACCCCCAATATCGCACTCGGGCGTTGGCTGCAGCCCCTGCTTTGGGTCTTGGCCTATTCCCTAGGTGAGGCCCTGGCCTCGAGCCTAGACAGGTGACTTTTTTTTATTTGATTTTCAAAATAAAACAAAATTTAGTTGTATTTTAAATCATTTTGTTTTGAAAATAAACCAAAACAAAATAGGAATTGACAATGAAATTCCCTATTTTGTTTCTCCCAAATGCACATCCCTAGTTTATGACTGCAATGAAATAGGCTGTGATTGCAACAAGTCCCTAAAGAAAGCCGGAAGATGAATTATTTCTCACAGTGGTGTTGCCGGGTACCATCTGGTCCATAACACTCATGAAATGGAAGATGCCACAGCTCAGCGTGGCATGCGTGGATTTTCAAAGTAGCATGCATCCCACTGCGCCCTGACCATTCTTGTTTGTTTTAAAGTTTTACATTCAAAATTTTATACAACAAAACCACATTTTGCTTCTAAATTTAGTTTGATCAAATCTACCATAACCTCAGGTTTCTTGAATACATTTTAAAAAAAATCTGTGATGTATGGTGCTCTCTCTCTCCCTCCACCACCCCAGCACACATACAAATACATAAACCCCTTGTCGCTCAACGTGAGAGTAAAAGAGAGCCCAGGTACACCCCCATGCTGCTGGGCCTCCTACCAGCTGTCTCGTTCCATTTATTGGGCCTTCCCAAGGGCCTTCTTAGGTCTGGCTGCTCAGTGGATCCCTGCAGAGTTTCCCTAAATAGTTCTGTTTCTTTCGGTGCTACCCGGGCACAGGGTTTGTAATTCTACGCAGATTGTATTAAATGCTTATCAGCTTCCTCAGCTCTCCCCCCGCCCCGCTACTCGCTCATAATTAATCAGAGGCAAACTCATCCAAGTCCCCTGGTGTGGGAATTCTGGAGAGACGGGGACGTTGCCAAAAGGGATAATTAGCTGTGATGGTTATTTCTGAAGATCTCAGCTGAACAGAGTCGTGCTACTGTGTTAGGTGCCGCCTAGACGAAGCTTCTTCTTACCCGAGCAGTCGACAGGGCTGGGTGACCTGGATGCCCGCCTGAGGTGGCGTGAAAGCATGCCGTGCTGCCACCGCTCCCATTACAGCGGCGTCGAGTGAGCTCCCACGCGGCTGCTCCTGCAGGGCCCAGGTTATCAGATGGGGGGGACCCTCCTTCCCAACCACCCAGGCCACCGTGTTGCCTGTTGACGAGGCTGCTTCCTATCTGGAGGGCACTTATATGACACTCGGTGGCTTTACATGATCGTTTGGACCCAACCTCCTCATTCTTCTAACATGCCCAAGAGAAAAAAAACAAAACAGAAAACTCCTGAACAGTGGAAGAGGAGCAGTTCTGTGACTTTATTTAGATGCTGCAAGTAACTACGGTAATTATCATTTCTCCAACGCTAGGCATCCTGAATAGACGTGGATGTAGAAAGATTAGCTAGTTAGGGGCTGTCTGCGAAAGGGGAACCAGCAGAGTGAGACAAGATGGGTGAAAATGTCCTGATGCCCCGGTCTCCTTCCACCGTAAACGAAAGTACAGGTCAGCAAAGAAACAAAAAAAAAATACGGCAATACCTTTTCATTAGGCTAACTTAATGCATTTCCATCGCCAAGGACCATCACTTTTCAGTGTCAGCGACGGAGGGAATGACATTGAATTTTGATAACAAGCGCTCGACTCTGTCCTCTGACTTGCTGCTGGAGCGCGTGCATCCGCTGAGTTTTATGCGTATGTGCTGCGAGGGCCACGCTTCCTTTGTGTGCTGCCCCGTTTTAAGACGGCGCCATTGGCAGAGCTGCTGCACGGCCGCCGTTTCTTTTCAAAAGGCGTCCGCGACGTCGTGTGATTCTGCTGCCGCTTTAGAAGCAGATTCTGCCGTAGCCACGGAAAACCGACTGAATGATGTCCTTCTACGTGAATGGCTCTTCCACGGCCTCTGCTTTAAGCGCACCTCTGGCCCACGCTATTTCTAATGGGTAATGCTGCAAGGTGTGACAATACACGAAACCGTACACAGCAATAGCAAAATTAATGTCGCCCTGTAAAATGACCAGTGTAGCCAGCGGTAGCTTAGGCATGTGCTCATCAGGCAGCAAGGCAGATCAGTTCACCGGAAAATGCCAAAAGTGTGTGCCAGAGATGTTCCCATACTCACACACACACACGTTTTTACTGTTTCCTTATTTTTTCATTCACAGTTATTTCTCCCCATAATTCCATTCTGTGTCTGTGTGTGTGAATAATTCTAACCTCTTAGATTACCGAGCACTGCCCTACTATATCAGTAGCCGTGATTGCACAGTAACAACATCGCTAGGGAAAGAGCATTACTTCTCACCCACAAATCCACTCAGCATGTATGTGCCGTGGAAAACAGTGAACGAGAATGCAGCTCTGTGTGACCAAGTCACCAGAGCCAGTTTTCAGGAGAGTAAGGCCTAGACTAGGCCTGAGCCTTCTGGAAGTTTACTGACATCAAGATCCCTTCTCACTTCCTCTTCCTCCCTGCACACCCTGACATCAGTCAGGCTAAGCCTCACCTATTTTTGCATCTCGGCCTTTGCCTTGGTCTTCTCTGCAGCTGAGAATCGTGCACTTGTCTAAGCTTTAAACTGGCACACCAAACCTAATCACACACAACTTTGCTCAATCATTAGGACCATTTTTGGAACCTTGAAAACAACTCCAGTTCAATGGTTACCGGCAGTCTCATCTAATATTCCTCCTAGCCAACAGGATGCAGCAACATATAGATTAATAATGGGTATCAATAATCTGCACTTTCCTATCCAAAGAAATCTTCCAGATCCTTCCAACTGGCCGGAAAACACCCCTTTAAATAAACACTTTGTTTCTAAGTCAGCTTCAGCGTATAATGTTCATTTAAAGGCTGTATTAATAAAGTTGTTAGCAAAACTCACAGGGTCCCAGGTAGCATAGGTACACCTAAATAAACGGCACGAAACTGTCTACAGTGTGATGCCAACAATGCCTCAACCGGACAACCCTTAATAGAATACAGACTGGACTTGGCCAATATGTCCACCTGGTGCTTTAGTGCACCTTCAAGATGTAATAGTGCTCCAGATACAATTTTGGGGGTGATATTCTGGAGTCGTACTTGCTTTCCATTGCTCATTGCTCTGGCTGTGGAATTTAAAGGGAAAACTGCAGTGATAGTTTCCACGATTCTAAATTTGTATGAAAAAAAAAAAAAAGGGATGCCTACAAATCAGATTTGTGGTGAACCCCCATTGGACCAATAAATGATCCCCCGTATCAAAGTCATTTTCTCCAATTAAGTTCAAAACCGGGTACTGGAATTCTTCACATCCGTGGAAAAATCTACCACTTAAGATTTGATGAATTTCCTCAAAAGAATCTTGGAAAACTCTACCAAACTCAAAAAAGGTTGAAATCGCACGGTTTGACTTTGACCTCAAATGTTCTGTGCATTTCAGCCCACTGGCATCCACAATGAGAAACTCTTCTTATTCAGCGTGAACAGTAACTGTAATCACTGGTCAGTTTTGAAGCCATTTTCTTGAATGGCGGACCTAAGTCAAAAGCAATTAACTATTATTTAAAGTGCATCAACACAAATACATAAAAGATATGCTTAATGCAAGCTGGCCATAGGAAAGAAGCAACAGAAGCAGAAACCGTCAAAAAATTAAAAATATGAAAATCAATTAATACAATGCTGAACGCCACAGAAATAAAAACCTTAGGGGATGGAACAGTTAAACAGGTTGAGGCTCTTCAGCTTGGAGAAGAGACAACTGAAAGAGGGAATACAATAGAGGTTTACAAAATCATGAGTGAGGTGGAACAGGTAAACAAGGAACGGTTATTTACCCTTTCAAACAACACTAGGACTAGGGGACACACCGTGAAACTAGCAGGTAGCAAATTTAAAATGGACTGGAGAAAGTATTTTTTCACTCAGTGCACAATCAAGCTGTGGAATTTGTTGCTGGAGGACTTGGTTGAGGCATCTACCATAACTGGGTTTAAAAGGGGTTTGGACAACTTCCTGGAGGAAAAGTCTTTAAACAATTATTAGCCAGACAGACTTGGGAAAGCCAGAACTTCTACCTAAGAGTTATCAGGGATGAGAGGGGTCTGAACCCATGGCAGTACAGGCTGGGAACCTGCAATAGAGCCACGGAGGCTGCTAATGCATGAGGGAGCCTGAGGATAATTAACCTCCGTAGCCAAGGTTCCCCAGGATTGGGTGTGTCCCAAACTGAGGCCAGGATATAAGGAACTCCCAGAAGCCACACTCCTGTTTCATCTGGCTTTTGTTCCTGTTCAAGTCAACCCAATGATTCCAGTTCCTGTTTCCGCCTCCTGATCTCCCAATGGATCCACTTCACCACGTCCCAGCTCCCAACCAGAACCTGGGCTGGTTGGGAGCTGGGACGCTCCCAACCCAGGATTGCCCAGGTACGCTACCTCCTCACCAGGGCAATCCCTGATGGGGAATGAGCAACAAGGAATGGATCTACCGAGTATTTCCTAGTGATCTGGACCGACCACTGTTGGAAACAGGATGCTAAACTTGACGGACTCTTGGTCTGATCCAGCTTGGCACATCTTATGTTCCTACGGAAGAAAGAATAAAAACAGACGAGCTATTCTAAAGAGACACGCATCCACAAAGAGGTGGTCCCAAAGGTCATTTAAGTCACTGGATGGTATTAGAAGGTTTTCAAATATTCTTGAGACTGGAAGAAGCGCTTTAGAGCTGGCACGTGACTCAGTGACTTGACCCAATTGCGACTCTCATCAGGATAACCATCTTTAGAGAAATAAACTAAAAAAAATTATGCTGCCCCTTTTGAAGATATTCCGATCTCTTCCTCCTTCTTTTTCAGAGAAAAAGGAGGAACCCCAGACGCAAATGGAGTTAAAATTTAAAACAAGGGTACCCAACTCTGGTCCTGCACTTTCGGGATATCTACAATGAGTAGGCATGAGATGTGCCTGCCTATACTTGGTCTGGGATCCAGATTACTTGGAACATTCAGTTGCCCTGGAAGCCGGCCTGCGGGTGGCTCCTGAAGGCTGGGATTGCGGGCCAGCATGTTGAAGTCGTCAATATCAATTATTCTCAGTGAAATGCAGAAGACTTCTCATGCTTGTGAAGAACCCCATTTCCCCATGAAATGAGACTGAGCGCTAGCGTCTTGGTTTTAGGCTGGATAATTCCTAGCTAGGTTTCAGAAACAGAAGACTGCGATTGGAAAAGATGGAATGACTAGGAGGGGGCATTTCATGGGATGCGCAGACATGCATCAAAGGGTGGCTAGGTCCTCTATACCGAGCTTCTCACCTTAGCGATTTCTTTATAAGGTTCGCTGTACAGGCTGCGTATCCTTCGGCGTTCATTGATTTTGTTGTCACCTGACACCGGCTTGTTGCACTCTCCTTTAAACGTGGCCTTGTAGCTGGTTTCGTGGACCACCTTCTCCTCGGGTGGCTTGTACTGGGGCTTTGCTTTTATAGGCTTCACCGGCTTGACATCCATCCATGGCCTGAATTCATTTCTAGAGATGAATAAAGAACGGGGCACCATGTTAACATTCCATCAAATACAAAGCACTATTCACATAGCAAGACCCCACATGTCAATTCTGAAGTGCAGCTTCTGCTGTCGTATGACATCCCAACATTTATTATATTTATCTCCCAACAGAGACAAAACTGTTTTCACTAAATTATATTTTGCATCTTACAGCTGTCTACCTCTACTGTGTGATGCTGACATGAACGCATCTTGCTCATCACGAACCTTAAACAACTAGCAACAGGAACTTGGTTCTCACCAGAATCGAGCCTCGCCTTCTTAACTGATCTCTGACCCTGCCTTTGTATTGGAATTTAGAGTACACTTTTATTCAGAAAATCCAGGCTCAGGGCGGAGAATAGCGTAAATAACACATTAAAACCCAAAAGGTCGATTTTAAATGCTCTACGCGCGCGAAGGTTGGGAGATACGCATGGGTCTCGGGCCGGCGCGCATTGTGCGTATCTCCCGGTGTACGCAAAAAAAAAAATCAAAAACTTAAAAAAGGGGCGGAGCATGGGCGTACCGGGAAGTTACCTTCAAATGTGCGTGTAAGTATTTACGCTCACAAGCGCGCGCCGGGGTCCCCTACCATGTCACTTTACGAGTCAGCGGGGTTTTAAGGGTCAGGCTTAAAAGGGTAAAAAGGGAGGCTAAATAACAGGGGGGTTAGGAAATCTGATCCGCTAACTGGGTGAACTGGGAGCAAATGGTGGGAAAAGGGCTATGGAGTCAGCGCGCGTTTCTAATAAAATCCCCCCCTATTTATGCGGTAGAGCCGGCATTTGCGTGCACCTGTGCGCGTCCATATAAAATTGTATGTACATCTACGCCCGTGTGGCCAGTTTTATATTATCCATGCATATACGCGCGTATGTGATAAAATGGCCGCGTCTTTGGGCGCGAGCCGGCATAAGCGCCTACAGGTACACCAGCAAAATTCCATCAGCAAACAACAGAAAAAACTGGCTCCCTGACATGCTGGTAACATTTAGTGCAGACATGCCGGGTGCACAGAACTTGACGCACATCATGGGGAGGGGGCGAGCCTGGGCGGGGTTTGCATTGAAGCCCATGCTTTTCAACTTTCTGGTAAAACGATTCCCTGTGCAAATGAGCCGCTACAGCTTTGCTTTGAAAACTGATGCAATTCGTGCGGGCTGTTACGGAATTAACCCCACGCATGCCTTGCCAGAATTCTCCACATTAAAAGTCTGCTTTACGGTTTGTGGTTCCGGCGATTTACCTACTCTGAGGCATTTCTCTAACAGTACTCTTTTTTTCTAGGCCACAAGCCCTTTCGATAAGGTCATAGCACAATTTGAAAGCTATCTCTTGAAAACAGCTTTTTCAGTCATTCTTTCTTTCATTTATTTTGGCCCAGCGGCTTCTCGAGCTCCATTGGAACCAGGTTTGGAATCTGGCACCTCACTCGCGATTCTCGGCTACCCGGCAATGTTTTTATATCCCCTCTCCTCTCAGCTCATGGAATAGTCCCGTCACTGCAGTATCGGTGCCGGGCTGGGGACCATGCGCCAGGGCACCTTCCAGAACCCTGCAAGCATGGGCCCTGAATCTAACCGCTGGGCGTCACCCTTAAACAATGACCTTGACTTCCTCCTCCTCCCCCTCCGTACCTGGCATTATCCCTGGCTGACCTGACCACTGGGTCGACATGGTGGCTTTCCAGGTGGCAGTGCACAGCGCCTACCCACTGAGTTACTGGGCCAGTCAAGGAATAGACGTATTAATAGCTCTACATGATAAGCATACATCCACTTATTAATCACCATAGTACTTAAATAACTAGAAGGAAATGATTAGACATTCATATTGATGACTCCCGAGCTTCCACATGACTTGGAATTTGTTAAACACCGACGACTCTAATGAGTTCCTTGGTTGTTCGTATGGATATAATTACAATATAATGGGATCCAGGTGTAAAACGTGCAAAATTTTTTTTTTTTTGCATGACTGTGCTTCAAATTTTAAGCCACTTAATGGGTGATGAACTAAATTTTTGCATGCAGCCTGCAAAATAATTGTCCCTTCAGCACGCACACGCATACACTATTAACATGCGCACTAAAGCAAAAGGTTTAGCACGCAAAATCTCCCAAGCGAAATGGCCCTCAGAGGAAGGGCTGGTTAGCTCGGGAGATTTCATCCCCCCTTCTGACCCAACATGCGAGAGACCTCTGAGACCCACGTCCTCTCCACCCCAGATCCCCCCCCCCCCCCCCAAGCACAGAAGGTAAAGGTCCCGCTGTTCCCCCTTTACCCTCTGGACCCAAGTGTCCTGATCCCTCGGCATGTGGGTGGGACGAGGTAGCACAAGAGCTCAGCCTGCAGCAGTTGAAGTTGGCAGGAACATGGCAGATGGGGGGGGGCCCAGGGGCATTGCCCCCTCCCCCCTGGAACGCCACTGCACGAGGATGCAATCGTTAATTTCTAGTTAACAAAAAAAAAAACCAGAGCCATGCACAACTGTATTGATTCAGGAGAACATGAGCAGATGACCTCAGGGTAAGCAAAAACACAATTTCCCCAAAATGGCAAGTAACAAGACAAACTGCTAACTCTGAAAACAAAGTCTACGAATATTTAATATTAGTAGTGAATATAAACATTATAACCACAGAATCCTGATTTTTTTTTCCGTCTTTATTAACAGTTGAATTAATTTTAAAGTCCTGCTGCCGGGCACCCTACTCCAGTAAGAGTGCAGGCTGGGGGAGGGGGAGAGGCTACTTCTGCCTGCGGATGGCCCTTTAAGAAGAATGAGGGCGGGGCCAAAGACGATTTATCAGCAGGTGAAAAAGCTTGCTCTCAGAAAAAGAAACCAACCCATTAGCTACCCCACTTCAGGTACAATGAACCTTTTCCATTACCGGCCACGTTAACGGAGATCCCTCATTAGCTCGAGCCTCTTTAAACTCGAAACGAGCTGATTAGCCATCTCATACAAATTTTGATGCAAAAATGGGCGTTATTTTATTTAAAAAAAAAATCACGTTCATGAAAAAAAAACAAACCTTGCGTCTAATGCATGTTAAGGAGGCAGTAAGTAATAGAAATAGTAAAGTACTGTTTTCCAGCATCAAATAAAGATTTCTAATATTCTCTCTAATTTTCTTGCATCCCCATTTACTGCTGTGAAATCTGGGCACGTGACCACTGTTGAAGCGATGACTGAAGCTTGGGCGAGCTCTCCACCTTGGTTTTCCGTGGCTTCACCAGCGCATTTGCTTTCCCCGGCTCCAGATGCTGATGACCTCATGGAGGCGACCGCACACTGACTTGGGGGATTGTGGGGGCGATGCCTCATTCAATGAAGGATGATTGGATTGCAAACTGGCTAAAAAACAGGAAACAGAGAGTAGGATTAAATGGGCAATTTTCTCAGTGGAAGGGAGTGGACAGTGGAGTGCCTCAGGGATCTGTATTGGGACCCTTACTGTTCAATATATTTATAAATGATCTGGAAAGAAATACGACGAGTGAGGTAATCAGATTTGCAGATGACACAAAATTGTTCAGAGTAGTTAAATCACAAGCAGATTGTGATAAATTGCAGGAAGACCTTGTGAGGCTGGAAAATTGGGCATCCAAATGGCAGATGAAATTTAATGTGGATAAGTGCAAGGTGATGCATATAGGGAAAAATAACCCATGCTATAGTTACACAATGTTAGGTTCCATATTAGGTGCTACAACCCAAGAAAGAGATCTAGGTGTCATAGTGGATAACACATTGAAATCGTCAGTACAGTGTGCTGCGGCAATCAAAAAAGCAAACAGAATGTTGGGAATTATTAGAAAGGGAATGGTGAATAAAACGGAAAATGTCATAATGCCTCTGTATCGCTCCATGGTGAGACCGCACCTTGAATACTGTGTACAACTCTGGTCACCGCATCTCAAAAAAGATATAATTGCGATGGAGAAGGTACAGAGAAGGGCTACTAAAATGATAAGGGGAATGGAACAGCTCCCCTATGAGGAAAGACTAAAGAGGTTAGGACTTTTCAGCTTGGAGAAGAGAAGGCTGAGGGGGGATATGATAGAGGTGTTTAAAATCATGAGAGGTCTAGAACGGGTAGATGTGACTCGGTTATTTACTCTTTCGGATAATAGAAAGACTAGGGGGCACTCCATGAAGTTAGCATGGGGCACATTTAAAACTAATTGGAGAAAGTTCTTTTTTACTCAACGCACAATTAAACTCTGGAATTTGTTGCCAGAGGATGTGGTTAGTGCAGTTAGTGTAGCTGTGTTTAAAAAAGGTTTGGATAAGTTCTTGGAGGAGAAGTCCATTACCTGCTATTAAGTTCACCTAGAGAATAGCCACTGCTATTACTAGCAATGGTTACATGGAATAGACTTAGTTTTTGGGTACTTGCCAGGTTCTTATGGCCTGGATTGGCCACTGTTGGAAACAGGATGCTGGGCTTGATGGACCCTTGGTCTGAGCCAGTATGGCATGTTCTTATGTTCTTATAACGTCTGGATGCCATCCGGAGAGGGTGCTATCCTGAAAAGGATTCCCTGAAGAGATTTTGTGCAGATTTCACGAGACATACAGGACCTCTGAGTTTCTGTTTTTGAATTTTTTTCTTTTTAAATCTAGTCACGGATATGAAATTTAAAAAGCAAACAAGCTCAAATTTAAGGCTTAACAATATCGGTTCATATTGTTAATGCTTTCAACCGGCTCCCTAATTATTCTATGATTGCCATGCTGTGAAATATAAAGTGAACCCCAACATCGTTAAAAAATAGCAAGATATTACACGCCTCAACAAAATGTCAGCTTTTCCTTTGTTCACGTTGTGATGTCTTTGGCAGCTAACATGGGGAAGTGAGTGTATGTAAATCTCTACAGACAGGCATGGCCCCCATCCCAGTCTGGTTCTGGGCATGGGGGAAGATGGGGGAGCGCCATGGCCCTGTGACCATCCCGGGGTACCTGCGCAGGCGGGGGGGAACAGTTCATTTTCAAGGGTCTTAGGGGTTTTGACTCTTCCTGCTCACAAGCCCAAGCACAGCAAAAGGCCCATGAACCCACCAGCTCTGTTGTCCATAATAAAAATCAGTGACCGATGGCAGGGAAATCAGAAAGTCCAATGATGCACTTCTAAACAGTGCTCCGGCACTAACTCAGTCTAAGAAATTGAACAGTCTCTCTTCACTTCTTCAACCCAAAACAGGTCAGCTCTTTGGGACGGGTACCCCTTTCCACCCTGGGCCCTCCCAGTACCTGTTTGTCGGCGGCACTCTTTTTTCTCCATGGTCCTTTTCTCGTTCTGTTTGCTCCGGACTGATTGTAGTTGACCCTTTCTCCTGGCACCCCCCAGCCACCCTGGCCCACCAAACTCTGCTAGAACCTTCTTCTCTTTCTGGCTCTCTTCGGAACTCCCACCCTGGAATTTTACTCCTCCTCCTCCGATCTCCCTGGGACCCCGCTCAATGGCGGAACAGGCCCTACGGAGCCCCTCGACGGAGAGAGGGCTCTCAGGTTACCAGTCGGGGACTCGTAGGGCTCAGAATGCTACTCCACCGAAGCCTCAATCAACTCTACTCTAGGACTCCAGTGCTTGGCATCCTCTCCTTGCTGCTGGAGGGATAAGGCCCACCCAAGTGTCCTCTGCATGGCGAGACGCCTGTTCGCCCAGTCCTGTGCTAAGGCCGAACCTTGACTCCCCCTGCGTCACATGGGCACAGGAGGTTTGTTAGATCTGAGACCCCTCCCGCTGCACCAGCACACCTACAGTACAGTGACCTAACTCGCAGGCATACGCAGCATCAAATATTTTGTTTTGCACTTTTTTTTTTTTTTTGCTTTTGTTATTTTTCCCCTCTTGGTTTTACTTCCGTTCTGTTTCTTCATCTGGGAAGGGGGTGGCTAGGCATCCCTCCTGCCCATCCGGACCCCGTGGATAGGGGTAAGTGGGGGCCAGCAGAGCCTTAACCTTTTAGGTGCGGGAGATATTGGAGGTCCAGTTGGAGGCCTCGGGGAGGCACCAGTCTTTTTTAAAATGAAATGGATGTAAACTAACGGAATTTTGTTGGTTTTTCTTCCGTTTTGTTATAAAAAAAGTCATGAAACGTCAGAGGGATAGGGTCTGTTTCGAGGCCTCTGACTCATGCTGCCGACAGGATGACCTGCTGAGTCCATGACTGTCCACAGAGGGCAGAATTTGGCTCCCAGTGTAGGATAAACATGTTCTTGTTAAACAGGTTGTGCAGCTCAGCTTTCTGGCTCCCTGTCAGGAATAAGGCGGTCTGATCAGCCGCCTACATGCCAGGGACAGGATGAGTCCGACTGGGTAGTGGCATCTGTTGATACATAACATGGGGGGGATAGTGATCAATCATTTCTCTCTCGCACGCACACTTGTTTACGGCACGGTATAAAAGAGCAGGACTTTCCAGTGTCCGACGGGAGTAGGAGATATTGCTTCTATAGACATATAGAGTGCTGGACACTGAAAACCCCCTTCTCGCCTTTGCTGACCTGACGACTCCTCGATACAAGGCTGATGACACGAAGGATGCTGGATGGCATATGCAATCATGTGGTATGTAAATAACGTCTATTAATATGATGTCACATTAATAAATGATGTCACAGATATTGTGTCAGAGTACCTTACTCTCTCATTCCCAACACCCTGGTACCATGGTGTTGCCTGTTTGGATTACGAATGCTGTTAAAGTACCTTAAAAAATGGGAACCAGAGAAAGCCTTCAGGTTCCATGATTTTATGACTGAAACTGCTGAGAGAAAGTGTTTTAGGCAACTCCATTAAGGAACAATTAAGAAGGCGATGTTTCAGTAGCTGATGAATCACATTAGCTCCTGTGGATCGGTGTGAACTATTTAAATTACTTTATGTTGCTACCTATCAAAATAGGAGGGGGGGGGGGGGCGGCAAGTTTCGATGGGATTTCTGTAGGTAAATGGATATTTAGACCTGGTGGGAAAAAAAACCCTTCAAAAACTGCTCTCCCCCCCTCCCCCCATGCGTGGTAAAGTGCCTGCACTGTCTACGGCAGGGGCGGGCTCCGAATAATACGTGCAGGGACGTCAGTCTGAAACCCCTGCGCCTGCCTTACCCTGCCTATTTTCCAAATGCAAAGTATATGGGGGGAGGTAAAGACACCAGCCCGCCATGGAATTATTCCCAGTGGGAAACTGTGCGGGGAATGCCCCCTTTGAAATACCCATGGGTCTGCCCGCTCCCCCCTCCCCCAGCTATTTTATTATATTCTGGTCTGGGAACTCCCAGATGTGAATCTAAAGAGGAACATATGCGTAGAGATCCACCCGCTCTCCCCCCCCCCCCCCCCCTAGGGCTCCACTATCCAGTCGGCCCCCAGTGGGTTAGGGTTTAGGGAGGAGGCACGAGTTGGCAGCCAGTGCCTTGCCGGCGCCTCCTGTGAGGATGCCTTGGATTGGTCAAGCAGTCTGCATAAAAGCAACACGAGCAGTTCATTTGAGAGCAGGGAGAAGCTGATTTTTTTTTGTTTTTTAAATTTAGATTTCACCTTTCACACTTTTTTTTCCAGCGCTTCAAAGCAGATTACATTCAGGTACTGTAGGTACTCCCCTATCTCCAGAGGGGCTCACACCTGAGGCAATGGAGGGTAAAGGGATTTGCCCAAGGGGGATTCCCTGCCCGCCAGACAAAGGAGGGGACAGCAGGGTCTTGCCAGCGGAGAAGTGTGCTGCAGTTTGGAGAAGAGTTTTGTTCTGACGTAGTTGGGGGGGGGGGGGGGGGGGTCTGACCCCAGTTCCTGCCCGTGAGAAGGAGAAAAGTGTTTGATGTGTCCCCTTTTTGGGCCTTTCTAACCCAGAGATCCAAGAGAGATATCAGAGAAAGAGATCCCGGGTCCCCACTCTCTATCACTCAGGAGTCTTGGGCCTGTCTCCTAGTGCCCGCCTTCAGAAGGGACACTAACTCAGCTCTGAGACAAGTAGTACTTGGGTAATTTTGTGTCGGGCCGATACAGTAAAGTCCGCAGGAGAGCGGGCGCACGCACAGGCCAGTCCCCTGTGCGCGCGGTTCAGTATTCAAATTAGGGTCGGCGGTAAAGAGGTAAAAAGAGGCGCTAGGGACACTAGCGCGTCCCTAGCGCCTCCTTTTGGACAGGAGCGTCGACTGTCAAACCAGCCGACGCTCAATTTTGCCGGCGACGGTTCTCAAACCCGCTGACAGCCACGGGTTCGGAAACCGGAGGCCGGCAAAATTGAGCGTCCGGTTTTCAAGCCGTGGGCCGATTTCAATTTTTTTTTTTTTTTTTAAACTTTTTGTAACTTTCGGGACCTCCGACTTAATATCGCCATGATATTAAGTCGGAGGGTGCCAGAAAAGCAGTTTTTCTGCTTTTCTGTGCACTTTCCCGGCGCCGGCAGAAATTAGCGCCTACCTTTGGGTAGGCGCTAATTTCTGAAAGCAAAATGTGCGGCTTGGCTGCACATTTTCCTTTCTGAATCGCGCAGGAATACCAAATATTTATTTATTTATTATTTATTTATTTTAAAGTCTCTTTTATACCGACAACCGTTCACACATCGCATCGGTTTACAATTAAACAGGAACAGTTGGGCAGAGCCTTACATATAACATAGAAATACAAGTTAACTTTTGGGCAGGGCCCTTACATGTAACTGAGAACAATGAGGCTAAAACAGGGATAGGGGATAGACCTGACTAGGGCCATCAACATACATTTGCATGTTGCGGGCGCAATTAGGTTTGGGGGGGGGGGGTTGGACGCGCATTTTCAACCCCTTACTGAATAAGTGGTAACGCTAGCGCGTCAAAAATGTGCATCCAATCGCAGGTTAACAGTGCGCTCTGCTGGAGCGCACTGTACTGTATCGGCCTGTGTGTGAAGATCAACCAGAGAGTCTTCATTGCTAAGGTGGATTGAAGATATTTTTTTGGCCGAAGCAAAATGTTTCTTGGAACACCCCACCAGTGTCCCCTGTGAGACTACAAGGTGCCCCTGAAGCCAGGACATCCCAGTTGTGAGGTCATCTGCAAGAGGAAAACAGACTGAGAGCCCACGAGTTGCGCCACCGCCCCCCCCGTGCGCCTTGAGATCCGGAAGTTGAATCCTCCAACCCGCTGGGGCCGCTGCATGGAGGAAGGGAGGAAGGGAGGGGGGTCGAGGGCCCCCGGGACCACCGTGCACCTCTGCATTCAGGACATGTGTATTAGGGGGAGTAAGCCTAGGATGCAGGACTGCAGAATGTTAATGCAACCTCTATAGTCCCTTCTCTTCCTGAATGCTCCGAAGAGCCTTTTGAAAGCTGTGCAGGAAATATCTGCATCGCTGTGATTGTTATGGCTGTTGAATATCTCATGAATATCTGCTTTTACCAGGCTGGCTGCTTGGCCAAAAATAACTCGGGCCGCATGAAGCAGCTCCCCTGGGTTTATGTGGCTAGACCGCAGCCGTTTGGGAGTTAGACTACCCCAATTCACCTGCAGGATTTCCCTAAATCTGCACAAAGAAGGCTCCCCTTTTCCTCTGTTAAACAGCAGCATGGGATCCCCCGCCCTCCCATTGCTTTCACTCTCTGCTGAGCCGCAATAAAAGTGCCAGACAGCTGAAACGCCTCCGCCATTAAGTGGTTAAGTGGCCTGGTTGCAGTCTAAAATGCTGCAAAAACAGCAGCAGGTTAATTAGCTGAAATCCTTGCCAGAATATTGCAAGCCTTCTGCTACCCCGCCTTTCGGCCGCAGCCTTATTTAAACGGCACCCGGTTCCAGAATGCCAAGAATTATTCAGCCTGGCCGTCGGTCTAGATGACATCGGAAAGACCACTTTTCCAGGAAACCGGAGGATCTCCGATATTTTGTACCATTTTCACGCTTTTTAGGCATCCTTCACAATAAGCACCATGGGGCGTCTTACGTCCCAGATGATTCCCGTCCATCCGTGTCATTTTCCAACTTTCGCCTGTCACTTTCCTGGCATCAGAAAGCGGCAGACGTCAACTCCAAGACACTGGAATGGCAGATTCTTGAAATGTGTGCTCAACACAGAGAATGCCATTGGAAATGTCACTTTTTCAGTCTTTTTTTTCATGCCCAGTGATTCTTTCTTTCTCGTTTTGTTTTTTGGGTTTCTTTTTTTCAGCTCAACTTGAAGCGGCGCTGGGATCCTGATAACAGGAGCCTTGGATTGGCCACTGTTGGAAACAGGATGCTGGGCTTGATGGACCCTTGGTCTGACCCAGCATGGCATGTTCTTATGAGCCTGTTTTTGTAACTACCCAGATATTTCTCACCTGTTGTGGAAGAGCAGCCTAATTGTGAAAGCATCAGGCTATGACCCAGGTAAACCAGGCTTCAAATCTCACTGCTCCTTGTTATCTTGGGTAAGTTGTTTTATCCACCATTGTCTTAGGTACAAACCTAAGGGCCTGATTTACTAAGCAAGTTTTCCATAGACAGAGAATGGGAGAAAAGCCTTAGTAGTAAGCCCTCTAGGGACAAAGACATATCTGCTTTGGAGTAGTTGAAAGGCAGAATATAAATCAAATAAATAAGCTGCCTTCTGCCACTGTTCCAAGTTTGGTTGTTGCGGTGGTAGTGCTGAGGCTGGGAGCCATACATCAAGCCATGCATCAAGGCTCCTACCATCTTGGGATCTAACTCCAGGACATGGGGTGCTCTGTTTTCTAGCAATTTTCCGCCAAGTCTGCCCCCTTTTTTTTTTTTCAAAACACTTTTGTACAGCCGTGTACAACGTGGCACCGGCCGCACCTGTTAAAGAGCGCCGGACAGAAGTCACTGGGCACTGCTCCTGTCCTTTTGAACCACCGGACCACTAGGGAATGGCTGAGTGGGGTCTGGGAAGATCCCCAATCCCTGGCCCCACTGATTTATTTAAGGGGAGAAGGAGGTTCCAGAGGGATCCCGGCAGGCCCGGGCAGGGACCTATTTTGCTATAGGAAGGAGGGTCAGAGGGCACCGGGGCTTCTGTTGGAGCGGAAGGGGGCCGGAGAGCTACCTGGTGGGACTTTTTTTTTTTATTATTTTAAAATTTGCCCCCACGTGAAAATGAAAATGGCTGAAAGATTTTGGAGTATTATCAAAAGAGGCCATTTTTATTTCGTTCCATTTAGACCAAACTGAAAATGGCCTGAATCGTCTCGTTTTTTCCCATTTGGGTAAACCGAATGCATATCCCTATGCCTTAACATCAGCTTGTTTCTCAGAATATTTTCGAGGGTTCACATACATTCTCTTGACAAGATTCAGCGCACTATATCAACCAACGTTTTCTTTTCAAAGATATTATATACAAATACGCTGCATGACATTTTTGTATAGCTGAGTCTTCCTTGGTCTTTAGTATCCATGTTATTGTGGCGAGGACCTTTTTGACCCCTTGTTGTTCCTTGAGTTTTTCTTCTAAACCCAGCCACCTGGTGGTGTCCTTAATCCTGATAGACTCCTTCCCCCCCCCCCCCCCCCCTTCCGCAGCATCTCCAGCCCCATGCGACTCAAGAGTGCAAAAGGCCTGATCTGGGAAGCGAACGGCCCGGCACTGACACTGAGTCATGGGGGCCGGCCTTCAGTCTTATTGGGCTTTTATTTTTCCCATTGTTTGTGATATAACTGTAAAGATGTGATGTAAGAGTTTGAGGGGAGCTTGGCAGTTAATACTCCATGCAAAACGGTGCAGAATCGTGCATTTGGCATGGAGAATTTTGATGGCGAGGTTTGCAATGGAAGGTGAGATAACGATGTGCACTAACCTGTGATAAGGGGGTGGCGGGAGCCAGAGGGTTTCTGAGGCGCATAGAGAGAGGCCTTACAAGAAGAAAAAAAAGAGGAGGTGACAGGTACAGAAGCATTACCTAGAATATTCTGTCAATGTGACGGGGCCTCCAAATCTGATCCAGGTGGACTGACAGAGTCTTTGAATGGGGGAGCCTTACAGTTGTCTGTTTGGGGAAAAGTTGGGACTATAAAATGTTATATGGGCGGGACCAGTACAGTGCTACTAAAAGGCAAAATGAATGATAAGTGAGTAGGCTGTATATATTGGTTAATGGGAATGTTCTGGATAAAGTTACTGCTATGTTGGTTCCTCTAGGGGAGTAGTGGTGATAGTGGGGGGGGGGGGGGGGGGAGGGATTCGAGAAGAGTCTACATCATGGATTAGGGGTGGAGGGAGCAGGCAGGCAAGGCTGAGGGGCCCAGAAGCCTTCCGTTAGGAGAGGCAGGGGGGAGATTCCCCCCCCCTGCCTTTGAGGGGGGGGGAATCCTCCCCTGCCTTTGAGGGGGAGGATTCCCCCCCCCCCCCTCAAAGGCAGGGGCCCGAGGCTGAGGAGGAATTCTGTTCACAAAGTATTACCAGGGGGACCCGGGCTGGGTTTGCCCACGGAAGGACCAGGTGGAGTTTGGCCCCTTCCAGAAGGAAAGGAGAATAGAGGTAGAGAAGGAAATCACAAGGATAAGGGTGCGAGGGAGACCAGGAAAGTCCAGGAGCTCTGCTGGTGATGGAGGAATGATACTTAGAGCAGGTAATGGGAGTACCTGCCTCAGATGGAGGTGATGTGAGGTGTGGAGAGGAGAGGAGCTGACTGTTACCCTATGGATCGTGGGCTGGGATATTGCTTATACTGTATCGGTGGGTTCTAACAGAAATGTGAGCGATATATTTCTAACTGAGTTTGGAGGAGGAATAATGAAAAGCGGTGGGAAGGACTGGAACAGTTTTTTGAAGTGTGGCACAGTCTGTTGATAATTGTGTTGGGGAATGGTGAAACTGTGTCTTGGCTGTGAAGACAGTGATTCATTCAGAAATCCTGTACTACCCTCTTTAATATTTGTAAATAGTTTTTGTGCTGGTATTCTGAGAAATAACTGTTTTGGGGGTTTTTTTTTAAGTACTTTGGTGTGGAGCTTGATTGAGGGGTACCTTGACTGTCAGCAGCCACTACAAAGAAAGAGAGGGATTTTGTGTTCACAGAGGGGAGGTCTGGATGTCCAGCAGAAGGAAACGATTCCACCCTGTCTGCCTCTAGCCCAGGACCATCTGCTTGACCTACGCTGTTGAACCCTAAAACCTGAGAGACTGGCACTAGGCTCCCATCGATGTCAGAGCCTCAAAGTTTTATATGCTTCTTCTGGGGGTTACATAAATAATGCAGAAGAAACAAACCTTTTCCATTTGTAAAGAAGGCTCTAGAACAAGGATGGGGAATCTTCATCTACAGTAGGCCATATTTGTGGCTCTTGTCCGCAGCTGGGGCCAGGGGAAGTGACGGGGGTCTTACTTAGAGTTCCAGTTGAGGAGTAGGGTCCCTGAGAATACAGTGTAACCAGTCCCCAAGTTGGGTGCGTTATTCATCACTTTGGGGTGGTAGGTGTCCGGGTTCAATCTGGATGAGGAGGAAGAATAATCTTCCAGAGCCCCTGGTGTGTCTAGCCACTCTTCAATCTCAATGCTCAGACTGAAAGTAGAGGACTTCCAACCATTGCCGCACAGTTCAGAGAAGGAGCAATGAAGGCAACAACAACAACAAGATTAGGAAAATCAGGAAGAACACTCTCAGGAGTCTAAGAATGGTGTTCAACTAAAATAGTCTTTACTGAACTTAAAGAAGATAAGCCAAGCCACAATAATGCCCAAAATAAAGAACAGGATTAAAAATATAACAGCAATGAAAAGGATTATCAATTTGTCCTTCTTAGGTGTTACCTCCCTTCTCACTTCTCTTGCACCATTATCCATGGAGAAAAAACGCTCCCTCTAGGAAAACTAGAACGGGATTTCCGGCAGAAAGTCAATCACCAAACAGAAGAAAATCCCCAAGCACAAAAACTGCAGGATAACTGTACCCATGTACAAAAACATCCAAATTCAATTGGTCCAAGTTTTAACTTTACTTCAAACTGAAACACAGTATCTCGCTATCTCAATGGGGTGTAGCCCTTTCAGGCCTTGTATCAAAATCTTCTTACCTTTGCTTCTTCAGGTCGCTGAGGCAACCAAACTCTTGTCCCAATCTTCTGGGATACCTAGGGTACGCCCTTCCCTTCAAACTGGTCAAGTCAAAATCCAGAAATGCTTTAATCCAAAATCTTTCAATATTAACATAAGAAATTGCCATACTGGGTCAGACCAAGGGTCCATCAAGCCCAGTATCCTGTTTCCAACAGTGGCCAATCCAGGCCACAAGTACCTGGAGCTGGTGATCCACTCAGGATCCCAACCCAGTTGAGATCCTGAGTGGATCACTAGCTCTCCACTCCATGCTCCACTTCCTCTTCCCGCTGCTCGATACCCTGTAGGAATCTCTGGCTGCCTCCTTCTCTCTGATGTCCTGAGTATGCTCCTGGAAAATATAGACCCCAGCTACCATACCCCCAAAACGGTGGGGCTATGCCATAGGGAGGAATCCAAAATTCAAAACCCCACCTACAACCACTGGCTATCCAAAATCACAAGGAAATAGTGGTGCACCTGTATGTCTGCCAAAAAAAAAAAAATCCTAAACAAAAAAACTAAAATAAAAACAAGCAGAAGAAAGAAATACAACTAGACCAAAAATAGACAAAAACTTAAAAGCAAAAAGTGCAGAAGAAAAGAGAAAAATACCCTAAAAAAACCAACCAACAACTTCCTGGTCGGATGCCTACCTGTGAACTCACCCGGGCCTATGTGGCTTCGCTCTCGGTGGCTGACCCCAAGAGAAAGAGTCCGGGATGTCTGCGGGCTCAGGGACCAGGCCCAGGCCCAAGCAAGAAGTTGCCAGTGAACCAGTTTGGTGCCATTGCTGGGCGACAGGGCCTGCCGCTAATTGAAGGTCAGGAAGGAGGTTTCTGATGCAGCCAGAAAGGAGAAAGCTATCCCTGTATGCCGCTCTTACGTTAGCCCCACAATCAGATGATCGTTTGTTGTTGTTTTTTGTTATCGCCTACAAACTCAGGAGTAGGCAGGAAGGAGGCAGTGTGGGCTCAGCCTGACCTTTCTGGCTAGATCCATAGGAGGCTGAGAGGCAGCAGGGGCGGGATGGACAAACAAGGTACCTCAGGCCAAAACCCATGGGGCTCACAGCCGGCTGGAAGAATGGTGTTCTAGTTTGCCTACTCCTGTTCTAAAACAAGAGGCTGTGGTATGAAACCCCAAGAGGGCAAACTCGGGAGCAACATTAGAAAATATTTCTTCAAGGAGATGGTGGTGGATGCTTGGAACAGCCACCTGGTGGAGATGGTGAAAACAAAAAAAAATGGCAACAGGATTCAAGAGAGCTTGCGGTGAAGAAGTGAAACGAAAGCCGGACATGAGCCGCGATCTGTGGCTTTGCATCAAGGCTGGATGGGCCTCATCTGCCATCACGTTCTCTGTTCCTGCATTCCAGTTTTTGTGCAAGTTAAAAATTTCAGGCCTGTTATGAGACGGAGGACGTCACTATTTAATGCCTCCATTTCACCTTTCTTCTCCTTCCTGTGTACTATGTGCAGACCGACGCCGCAGGACTGGGCCCATCCTGCTGAGCCAGCTCCGGATTACCTGCTGCCAAATCTCTCTGTTGCATCACTGTAGCATATCTCCCCGCAGCTGAGCCCCAGATGCAAATAAATGTCACTCCTCTCCATTTCACCAAACCCCCAACGGTGTTCCCTTAACCTCCGTGCTAGATCCGCTGCGTCGGCCATTAGTGCTGGGCTCACATTAACCACCTTCTGCTTCAGTTCAGGAAATTTAATTGGAATAATCTGCATACGCGTTGCAAAACAACATAAACAGGAAAAGCGCGCAGGTACTCCTCCGCCCAAGTTCCTCCACGGTTCCTGTTTGAAGATTAGGTTGTCAGCCGGATAGAAAACGATGGACTTTGAATCGTGGAGAACGACACAGAGAAGCAATCAACCTCCACAGAGAAACGTCCAGAAACCAGCAGAAGGCCAGCACGGAAAGCACGCTAAATAAATGATAATGAAATGTGCCTAAAAAATGTGTTTACAGTGAACCAATACTATTGTAAAAACATATGTTTATTATAAATTCACAGACAATAAAGAAGGTACCTATGGGTGCATAAAAAACATGAACTGACGACTGCACAAGCTGCATTGCTAGATCTGCAAAAGATCAGCAGTTTGGGAAAGGTCCGAGGTGGCCACGATTCAGCGTCCACGCCTGCATCAGAGGCGCTATGAGCTTCACTTGAAAATAAGTCGTGGTCAAGGAGGGCTCCCTTCTTAATGTTAATGCCCAGATAATGGCCATCCTCAAACCAATATCACAAATCGTACATAAAAAAAAAAAGGTCCTTCCTCTTACAGAATCTTATTTCTGCAATACCAAAGGTTAACAGCGTCCAAACACCAGCAGCCCCCTGACGGTATGGGATACTTCTGAAGAAAAGCTTTCCTTCTCAACTGAGTCACACGAGAAACACCAGGGAACGTTTGAATTCTCTGTCAGCAAAAACCAGTTCCTCTCTATTTGAAATATTGCTTCAGCACTAAATCTCTATCCATTTCAGAGCAAAAAGAGACTTGAAAGCAT